>NC_141033.1:32967500-33190000 GCF_052040795.2 Danio rerio | reverse complement strand
AGCACCACAAACTCCCTGCCAACACAAACACAGAGGATTTGACTTCACAGGGCACAGCGGGACCTGTGATCTAAAGCCAGCGCTCAGACTCACATTCTCATGCATTCTCCCAGCGCACCGTCTACGTCTCCTTTCCCTTCCCAGCAGACCAGATGCAAGTGGGCCAAGCTAACCAGTGAGGGCAGGGGCAGAGTTTCAAATGCAGCCATCATAGGGACTGGTAAGGAATTGAGGAATGTCAGGATTTGGTTGAAAGCAGAGCATAGAGGCAGGAAGTGTGTTGGTTATGTATTTGGTGTGTGTGGTTCAGACTCATTTGTGTCACCTAGAGGAAGTGGTTCGGCCCTAGCCGAGCTCCACTGGGAGCGCTATTTAGAAATGAACAGCATTGAGTGGGACAGCTGTTTGAGGAGCTCTGCTCTGCTAGTGAGAGTTATGTAAACAAGCTCCACTAAACCGGGGAACAGTTTTGCCCTGTCATTCATTACCCAGAATTCCAGAGACCTCAAAATGCTGCGACTCAGCTCTACATGTTAAAACATTTCCGGTGTTTTTGTCATTTATTAGAATCAAATAAAGTAAAAACTGTTTTCTTTTTAACTGTTGGCCTAATTAAAATATGATTTCAGCTTGTGATTGCCAAAGCAATGTCTTTTTAGCATCATTACTTCATGATCTTTCAGAAAATATTCTGATATGACTATTTGCTGCTGTTTATTTGTTGCTTTCATTAATTTTTGGTTCCCTAATGGTTATTATGAACAATGTTTACAATTTTCTAATGTTTAGTTTTTAGTTTTGCTGCTGTCTTTCTCTCTCTTGTACACACACAAATATATAAATATATTCAATTAAATTCAAGTTTATAGCACTTTACACCATTATTATCCTTTATAATAATAGTTATACAAAAGGAGCACATTATTACTACATTACAGTCAAAATTATATGCACATGTTTTCAAATTTTTGTTTTTGTAGTTAACCGAAAAAATAACAAATATTTCCCACAAATTGAAATAAAATACCTTTTTAAATGCATATTTTTATTTGGTTGTGTTTATTTTAGTTGTATGGTTTTAACTTTACGGTACATTACAGTTAACTATAATAACCTTGATGATAATTTTTTAAAATTATAATAATATTTCACAGTATTGCTATTTTTACTGTATTTATTTCAATAAATAGAGAGTCCAAAAGCACAAGTCAACATAAGTTTACAACTATGAAAAAACATGGTTTGACCAACTGATGAAACATCGTTTTGTTATTCAGAGCTGTTCTGAGAAAATATCAGCGGCAGAGTTTGTAGAAACATGTTAACACGAGTACATGTTAACATGAGTCTATGGAAACAAGTTAACACGAGTCCACAACCACAGCAGAGAATATTTTGACTGATAAAGATATTAAAACAGACCCTTTCATACGTAGTCCTGAATAGCTCAGTTATATGGGTTCATTAACACTCATGCTGAACCTTTTGACTACACGAGTTTGAATTAAGTTGATGACATGTAAATTATAAATATTTTTTTTAGATTAATTTTGTTTATATACTGTTCTGCCACACAAATATTAAAATCCATAATGTTTACACTGACACCAAGTAATAAGAATTTTTATTTGGGATGGGCATTTTTTGTTGTGAAAAAGTGACGAATCTCCCAATCTGCAAAAGTGAATAGCTTACATCTGGAAAGGTACACCAGTTAACACGGTAACCAGTTAAGACACAACACCAGAACTGGAATTTTTTTTTGTATTGTGACACTCCTCTTAGAAAACCAGAATTTTAAATGAGTAAACAGGGGGCATTTACTCAAATAAGTAAATGAGAAAAGCTTGTTAAATGAGAAACAAATGAGCTTGTTTTTTCTATCGTGGACTGAATGGATGTAGTAAAGTAGGCATTTCATTCAGAAATATTGGGAAAAGGGTTTTAGAAGAGTTATTACAACCTGACAGACTTCTCCTGCTCACCATTTCTGTTTGTTGTCAAAACTGAGAGTTGAACCAGCGTGGTTAAGTATGTTAGCCATGCCCATTACCTCAAAATCACAGAATCTGATCATTTAATTGAAAACAAACAGGACGTGCATTTTCAGATTTCAATTAAAGATTAGAAGGTCAAACAATTTTTGGTAACACTTTATTTTGATGGTCCATTTAAGTAGTAGACTTTCTGCTTAAAATCTACTGATACCACTGCTTCAACAAACATTTAACTGACTATAAGACACTTTGCAAGTACATGTCAATTTACACTAACCCTAACCTAACTTATAATCTAATGATAATTAGTTGGCATGTACAGTAGATGCAATGTAACTTAAATTCAACAAATGAACCATCAAAATAAAGTGTGACCCATCTTTTTCTTTCTTAATGACATGCACAGATGAATTGTTCACCACAAAACAGGCAACGTAAGCTAACAAAATCAGATGGTTGGTTTTGATTTCTTGGGGACTTTAAACTCGACATTTGGTTGTGTATTACACCAGTTCAGTATCTAATTGTTACAGTTTATGACACTCGTTCTGTATCTACCCGCATACAGAGGTGCGATGGGATTTCCTCATGGAAAATGTGTGCGCTGGAATGCAGTTTGCAGAAGTGTAAGAGCCGCTGCATGTAAGCTCAGCTCGTGAGTCATGTCCTCTGCAATGCATCCCTATTGCCAATGCCCTTTTTTGTGTCACAGTCGCATAGTGACACTGGATGTCATTCACAGCAAGTGTTCTGACTCCCACCCTCGGCCTATCAATGTGAGTCTTGTTAGGAAATCGTCGAAACATGGTACAGGGTGCAGAAAAGAATGCCTTTTGTTGTTCAAAGAAATTACTACAGGGTCACAATCATGTTTCTGTCTCCTACTTGCATTTTCCCTGCTTTATCTGTTGTGTGAGGGGCAACACATGGGATGTTATGTAAGGATTTGTTCATCAAACCATGCTAGAAAACATTTATTAACATTCATTCATCCATTTTTTTGGCTCAGTCCCTTATCAATCTGGGGTCGCCACAGCGGAATGAACACCAACTTATCCAGCCGATGTTTTACTCAGCGGATGCCCTTCCAGCTGCAACCCATCCATGGAAAATATCCATACACACTCATTCACACACATATGCTATGGATAATTTAGCCTATCTAATTCACCCTAACCGCATGTTTTTTAAATGAATGATTAATGAACAGGAACATGGTTTGTGTGCATGTGTGTGTTTGTGTGGCCAATTTTACCTACAATTTGCAATATAAATTCAAATAAAAAGCTCAAGATGATTGAAATTAAATCTTGCACACTGTGACATGAGCTAAAGAGGCAATAAAAGCATTAATCATGGGTTTTGGTTTGACACTTGTTTGACAATTGTTTGTCACTATAACGTTCATGATAGGCCAACTGTTAAATTAGCAGGCAGCTAGCTCTCTGCAACTCTTACATAGTCACCCACTGAAGCTAAGTAGGGCTGTGCCCAGTCAGTACCTGGATGGGGGACCACATGGGAAAGCTAGGCTGCTGCTGGAAGTAGTGTTACTGAGGCCAGCAGGGGGTGCTTAACCTGTGTTCTGTGTGGGTCCTAATGCCCCATACAGCGGAGGGGACTCTATGGCCCCGTTTACACTAGTGTGTTTTAGTTTTAAAACGGCGTTTTAGAATAAAAACGATCCGCGTCCACACTAGCGTTTTACCCAGCATTTCTAAACTGCTCTCCGTCCACACCAAAACGCTGAAAACGCACATCACGTGACCACACACACACTCTCGGGCAAGCGCTGCAGCATTTCTACCCAGATAAGAGCTGTGCTGGTTGGACTGCTCATCAAGCATCTCCCGCTGGATCTAATCTCACTATATTTGTTAAACGTGATATTTAATTAATCTTGTTGTCTATATCTAACGACATTTTCCCAGACTTTGGTCTTTTGAATCGATTACTTGTTCACAGGTAACGTGTTTTGGCTGAGCGCAAAGATAATTTAATAATTAATGTAACAACGTACATTCTGTAAATTGACTGATCGCTTGCCTTTATTTCCTATAATGTATAAACTTATTGTGCGTTATACTTTCATAATGGCTATTATTGATTATTAAAACTGACCTTTAGCAAAGCAGAGGATACATTTTGTATTTTCAATGAAAATGAAAAGAGGCAGTGATGTTATATAGGCTCTGTTTTATTATAAATATGCATACAGTGAAGATGCAGCACGACGCCTCAGCATGTTAATAAGTTGTTAATATCAAAATGAAAATAGGCAGTTCCTTAAATCATGTTTTCATTTTATTTTTGAGAAAGTGCAACAACGTAGCCTAGATGATGTGAATAAGGTTATAAAGTACACTGTTACCTTTGAAGATTTACCGAACATGTCCTCGAGAGTTTGTTTTCCATATCAAACTTGCGAAGTCCGAACTTACAGGGAAATGATGCGAGACTGAACTGTGTGTGTAAGCTACTTAATATTGAGGAAAAGCCCCAATCAGATCAGAATCTCAGCAGCCCCGCCTTCGTTATCAGATGTCTCCGTTTTCCCCCATCCACACTAATAAGATGGAGCAGCAGCGTTTTAGAATGAAAAAGGCCTCTCCAGCGTTTTCGAAACGCTCAGTTTTAAAACGAAAACGCATTAGTGTAAACGGGGCCTATATTGCTCAGTGAGTGCTATCTTTCGGATGAGACATTAAACCGAGGTCCTGACTCTCTGTGGTCGTTAAAATGTTTTATTTAACCTCGGCGTACTGACCGGAATTTGCCCACTGGCCTCTGTCCATCATGGCCTCCTAAAAATCCCCATATCTTAAATGGCTTCATCACCCTGTCTCTTCTCCACCAATTAGCTAGTGTGTGGTGTGCGCTCTGGTGCAATATGGCTGCCATCACGTCATGTGGGTGGATGCTGCACACTGGTGGTGGATAAGGAGATTCCCCGCAATGTGTAAAATGCTTTGTCTAGAAAAGCGCTATATAAAATGTAAGAAATTATTATTTTTATTATAAAACTAACAAAAAAATGCTTTAGTGATTCATTGTCAGAAAAAAAGTGGAAAGAACATTATCACATTACATTGCAACATGTTGACCAGCTTGTAACTATAATAGAATAGAATACACTCTTAGAAATAAAGGAACAAATTCTGTCACTGGATGGTACTGTACCTTTTCAAAGGGTACATTTTTGTTCCTAACAGGTCCTTAAAGGTACAAATTGATACCTAAAAAGTACAAATATGTACATCATAGTCCATTAAAGATACAAAAGTGAACCTTAAATGTACAAAAGTCCACCCTAAAGGTACTAATGAAATGTTTAACTGTACGGTAAAAAAGTGTACTTTTTGAAAAGATACTACCCCAGTGACAGACTTTGTACCTTTATTTCTGAGTGTGTAGGATAAAATAGAATAGAATAGAATAGAATAGAATAGAATAGAATAGTTTGCTAAATATGTGATCTCTTGTACTGGTGAGTTAATTAACCCTCTAGCACAGAGATGTCCAAACTAGGGCCCGTGGGCCAAGCTGGCCCATGATAAGCTTTGATTTGGCCCACCAACCCATCTGGAAAGAGAATGATGGGAAACATTGAGGAGAATCCCTTTAACAGAGAACGTCATTTTGAATTTAATGTAGGCTAACCTTTTTGTCTATTTTATAGTTTTATAGCAAACTTTCAATTAAATGTTGTAAATGAATTGGAATTTTAATAATGCACAAACTGTCTCTCGGTGAATAGAGGACAATGCACATAACAACGTGACCAAACCAATGCAAAAGCTTGACTTGTATTGGTATTTGACATTGAACTCCATTGTGTAATTAATGGGATTGTTTTTGTTTTTACTGTAATAAGTTTTAAATGATACTGCAATTGGTTCATGTAAAGTTTTGTTATTTATTTATTTTTTTTAGGTAAATAAATTAGGAAACTACCCATGGAAGCTTTAATGTAATACAGTTTGGTATATTTACCTTCAGCCCACAGCCCTCAATCCAGTCTTGTTTTTGGCCCTTCATGACAAAAAAGTTGTGCACCCCTGCTTTAGCTTTGAATGGCACAGTTTCAGCTCACACAGCTATATATATATATATATATAAAACTTTGTCCCTTTGTTTTAAAAACACGGTTACCCTAAAGGTCAGTTTGCACATTCCTTATGACTGCTAAACAACACCACTTGTTTTTGACAATTTTGTCAGTAAATTAGTTGATAAGATTACCACTGTGTACCAAGAGTTTCAGTGATGAGGCAGATACAGTAGACTCAGCTGGAGTCTGTAGTCTTCATATCCTTTGATGGCAAAGTTGTAGATTCTCTTATGTTAATCAAAAACACATGGATGCCACTGATTTCATACAGAGCTCTCATTATTCTTTTGACATAATACATCTCTTGTTCAAATCGTAATCATGGTAATGGAATGTGTATATATAGCCTGCTTCGTCTTCCTCCAGTGTTCTGTTTTTGAGCTGCTTTGACAGTTGAAGCCTGTTTACTATTGAATTGAAATGCACTTATGTTGGTTTGTGGAGTGTTTAGGTTCTGAAATAGCCAGTATGGATTCTTATAATAAAGGTATGCAAGCTGTCACTGGGGTGATACCACAGACTGTAAAAGATATGGACATTGTATCTGTGATGTCACCCATGGGTTTCTGAAGAACATGAAAGAAGCTACAAGTAGGCGTGGCCAACCATCCCCATTTTGTTTGTGTGTAATCGCACCGACCAGGGGATACCAAACAAGGGCAAAGAGGCGGAGCTACAGACGCATGCTAGCATTTTGCTTAGACAGGATTTTCTTTGGGAGAAATGCTTCCCAAATGTTTTTCTACAAGAGGAAAGCGCAAATTATTTCCAAACACTTCCAATATAGTCTGTGTTAGTAAATGCAAGACTATTTATGAATTCCAGGCATAACACTGTTTAACAACGACTGTTCTATAGCCTACAGCTAATCAATCTGTCAAATTCTGGAGTGCATTTAAGTTCTAAAAAACAATATAACTGATAAATGATCTTAAATAAAACAAATACATTTATAGAGATGATAAATAAGTATATAATTTCACTCACCTGGCAAATGGAGGCAACGTGAATGGTTTGTGAGCACAATAAAGTGCCCACAGCATGACATATCA
Organism: Danio rerio; assembly: GCF_052040795.2. NCBI lineage: Eukaryota > Metazoa > Chordata > Actinopteri > Cypriniformes > Danionidae > Danio > Danio rerio. Next base: position 33,182,840 of record NC_141033.1, on the reverse strand, counting down.
TCTGATAGTTGTTAGAAATGATTTCAAAAAGCAACTGACTATGTAAAGCCACATAAAACAAAATGCATTGTATATGCTGCTTCAGCAGCTTATCAGCCGGAATCAGCTAAGGTGACGTGATGGCAACCAGCGAGACCTATAGCTGTCACTCAAGTGGCCATACCCTTAATTATGCAGACTTAATATAAACAAAACGGATGAGTTATAAAAGAAACATACCCCCCTCACAGTTGTCATGACGGGTAATATTAGCTATATGAACTAAAATTGTTCTTTGTACCAGGCTGTAAACACCTTTTTTTCTGCTGTAAAGTTGGCCATTTTAACATTGGGCTCAATAGAAATTTACTCCATTATGGAGCCATGACTAGCGGATTTTCGATGAATTGCAGTTTCAGTTTCTTTTGTATTTGCTTCATGAGGGAGAGCGGGAGGTTGAGGGAGTACACATTTTTACGTAAAAGGTGGATATTGGCATTATAACGGTACATTTTAGTATCTAGATATTTTATAAGGCATGCTCTTGTCCTGTTTATGTAATAATATAAACCTTTTAGGTATCAATACGGACCTTTAGGTATTTATTTGAGTGTACTTGTTTCTTATAGTGTTTTGTTTTTTAATATCATTAAATTTGCAGTTTGTGATGCAACTTTCATTAAAGTTTTTGAAAATAATACAGTTTTAGGTCCAATATTGAAAAGCCCACCTGAAATTTTTTTTTTTTAAATAGTTAAAAGATTTTATACAGTGCTTGGGTTTGTATATTTTTGACGCAAGTTTGTGTCAAAACAACCCACCATCATTTAAAATGCATATTGCCTTATGTTGCATGGTTTACTGTTCGGACCAATTAAGTCTATTGATTAAAGGTGGCAGAATCAACACTCCGGAGGCTCTTCTGAACAAATGGAGCCACAATCATCAGCAGCATGAAATCTACCCGAGCTCTTTCCTAGAACTTAATTACAACCAAAGCGAACACCTTTTTGCATGTTTTATTTCACAGAGCAGTTTGTCCGCCGCTGGTCAGAGCGCGTAAAGCTTTTATGATTTGTTGTTGCTGTTATCATTATATAAGATAGGGAAATTGTAAACATTAGCCTTGGGTTGTGTAATTTCATTTGACAAGAAACCTTTGTTTGAGACAAACTTCCATTACAACTGCTCTTGCCTGTGAAAAGAAAACACTCTGATGTAAGAGGCAATCACTGTGCTCTTAGGAGACAGTCACCTTCTCCGCAGTCTCTTGCTGAGATAATTACATAAACATGGCTCTAATAGGGAGCCAAAATGACAATGCATTTCCTGCTCCTTGATAGAAACAAATAAATAGCTGTAACCGCATACATAAGCAAGTCTATTTTCAATAAGAAACTGTGTCAGACCCGAGTAATGAGGTGTGAATGCATTGTTAAAATGCTTTATAATGTATGGTGTGGACTTGGTCATTTGACAGGTCTGAAAGCTAGAAAACTTTTAATGACTGTTTCAAAAGCCGTGATGTGGTATAAATCACAAGACTCATGGTCAAATATGTCTTTTGCTGGTTGGATTAAGTGTGCCTTTTGTTGTACGCTATATATCATCTTTATCTGTTTTTGGAACAATTAATCAGGAAGTTGTTTGCATCAGAAAAGAATTATGATCTGAACAAGAGTCTGAACAAAACAAGACATCAAACAAAGCTGGCAGTGTTTTATTATGATGTAAAACTGCCTTACAATCGATCTTTTAAAGTCTTCTTATAGTTTTAATCCAACCTAAACTGTTTGTCAGTTTTCAGATTTAGAGTTACCAACAACTTTCGATGGTTTTAGTTTTAAACTTTGCTTCACTTCATAAAAAAAAAAAAAAATCTCTGTACTGCATGGATGAATGATGATTTGTCCCTATAGTGTGTGGATTTCCACATGTGTTAGTTAGATTCTGTGTTTGCATTAGACAGGGATCATATACTGTAAAATACTTTTCAGCGTAGTACTGACATTTACTGCTATTAAAGACAACCAGCGCCAAAGTTGGTCTGCAGAGATTGATGTTATTGTACACAAATTGCACTAAGTAAATGAATTTGAGTGCAATGTTGGTTCAGAAATCTGTTTGCATTCATGTTTGTCCAGAGCAGCTGCTCAGTGTTTCTCACAGCCTGTCATCCTGCAGTCCTGGGAAAAAAGCAGTGTGATGTTGCAATGCAGATGTAGTGCTCGCATTCAAAACATGTGTTTTGGTTGTTGTTTTTATCGTCATGCACAATAATAAACATTATTTGAAGGTAATGATTTAACGGAATTAATTCTGTTACTTTTAAATAAGTCTATATAATTGCTACTTTTCCTTTATCGTGGTTTTTACAAATGCTTTTCACACTAGTTCTTTCAAGTAGTCTTTCCTTGGGGAACCAAAACTCTTGTAAATTCTGTTTACTCTTTAAAATAACAGTTTCAACAGAGGGTTTTCACAGTGACTTAATTCCAGAAGACCTTTTCTTTGAACAGCTTTTAAATGAATCATTTTTTTGCTTGACAATTTCAAGAACCTTTTTCCACTAAGATCCTTTTGTGAAAAGATTCATGGATGTTAAAGGTTCTCCTTGGGGCCATCTATGCCAATGATTGAAGAATTTTAAACATTACGTACATTTGGCTCAATACAATATATATGCTCACCGGTCACTTTATTAGGTACACCTGCTCATTAACGTAAAATTCAATGCATTTATGCATGTGGACATGGTCAAGACGATCTGCTGCAGTTCAAACCGAGAATGGGGAAGAAAGGTGTTTTAAGTGACTTTGAATGTAGCATGGTTGTTGGTGTCAGACAAGCTGGTCTAAGCTTTTCAGAAACTGCTGATCTACTGGGAGTTTCACACACAACTATCTCTAGGGTATACAGAGAATGGTCCCAGTTCTGTGGGCGCAAATGTCTTGTTGATGCCAGAGGTTAGAAGAGATGGCCAGACAGGTTCGAGCTGAAAGAAAGGAAACAGTAACTTAAATAACCACATGTTACAACTGAGGTATGCAGAAGAGCAGCTCTGAATGCACAACACGTCCAACCTTGAGGATGATGGGCTACAACATCAGAAGACCACACAGGGTGCTACTCCTGTTAGCTAAGAACTGGAAACTCAGGCTACAATTCGCACAGGCTCACCAAAATTGGACAATAGAAGATTGGAAAAACTTTGCCTGATCTGATGAGTCTCGATTTCTGCTGTGACATTCGGATGGTAGTGTCAGAATTTGGCATCAACAACATGAAAGCATCCTATCAATGGTTCAGGCTGGTTGTGTAATGAAGTGGGGGATATTTTCTTGGCACACTTTGGGCCCATTAGTACCAATTGAGCATGGTGTCAACGCCACAGCCTAGCGTTGTTGCTGACTATGTCAATCCCATTATGACCACAGTTTACCTATCTTCTGGTGGCTACTTTCAGCAGCATAACGCAGTCACCAGTTCTCAATCCAATATAGCGCCTTTGGGATATGGTGGAACAGGAGATTCGCATCATAGATGTGCTGCCAACAAATCTGCAGAAACTGCGTGATGCTATCATGTCAATATGGACCAGAATCTCTGAGGAATATTTCCAGTACCCTGTTGAATCTATGCCACAAAGGATTAAGGCAGTTTTGAAGGTAAAAGAGGGTCCAACTAGGGACTATTCAGGTGTACCTAATAAAGTGACCGGTGAGCGTATAAAAAAAGCTATATTTTTTTCCTCATTTTAAGAATCCTGAAAATTCCTAATAAAGCCATGTTTTCACTGTCCGTACATTTAGAGAAGTCCTTGTCAGAAATTGGAAACAGTCAGCTGACGAAGGCCAGCACCAGGGAGAGCACACTTAGCACACTTCCTCAAAACGGAAATCAAAGTAAAAAAGAATATGAAAAGCGGGTTTCCTGCCAGCTGCTTTGTGTTCTGTGCACAGAGAATAGCACTCTTCCTTTGACTTTTGCTGATACAACTGCAAACAAGCCTCCCACTTTCTGGTCTGTTGATGTCCCTTTTACACGAGACCTTTGTGTCAACAATCAAAGGAGGTTAATGATAACATCAAGTGAGAGTTGCGATCTGTTGTCATATTGAGAATTCAGAAAACCACAAATGTCACTTGTATTCTGCTTCAGGCCTGTTCCGTTTCTTCTTTTATTTTTAAAACATGTCCTCGTCAAAAAAAAGATTCATGAGGCCAAATTAAAGGGCACAATAGCTTTCTCAGTCTTAAAAAGACTCTTTAAAACAATCACAGAGATTCCTGTTTTATTACTCGGATAAAAAGACTAAGATGTTCAACCCTTCACCAGAGTTTTGCATATAATTATTTCATAAATCCATTGTAATTATATTTTCATTAACTTTTATTTGTCCAGAATCCTTCATAAGATTTCAATCATTTCTCAGTGAGAGGTTGTGGTCATGTCTGGTCCGCTGAGTGCAAAAGTTAATGAAAGAAAACAAATATAAGAAGTGGATGTCAACACTAATATTATACAAACTGCTACCAAAACGACATGACAAACTTTGTTATTCGCAGTAGACTTTTGAAAATGTTTAGGAGAGCAGCAAGTGTTACTTTATCTGGGATGTTTTTGATGAAGATGTGTTCACCCAAATATGAGAAGCAAAAAAAAAAAAAAGAAAGAAAGAAAATACAGTATATAATATGTAATTTTGTTACATATAAATTTTTTGTTAAATACACTCACCGGTCACTTTATTAGGTACACCTGTCTAACTGCTTGTTAACGCAAATTTCTAATCAGCTAATCACATCTCAATGCATTTAGGCATGTTGACATGGTCAAGATGATCTGCTGGTTCAAGCTGATAGAAAGGCAACAGTAACTCAAATAACCACTCGTTACAATGAAGGTATGCAGAAGAGCATCTCTGAATGCACAACACGTCAAACCTTGAGGCGGATGGGCTACAGCAGCAGAAGACCACACCGGGTGTCACTCCTGTCAGCTAAGAACAGGAAACTGAGGCTAGAGTTCGCAAAGGCTCACCAAAATTGGACAATAGAAGATTGGAAAAACATTGCTTGATCTGATGAGTCTCAATTTCTGATGCATTATTTGTGTCAACGCCACAGCCTACCTGAGTAATGTTGCTGACCATGTCCATCCCTTTATGACCACAGTGTACCCATCTTCTGATGGCCACAGGATAACGTACAATGTCATAAAGTGCGAATCATCCCAGGCTGGTTTCTTGAACATGACAATGAGTTCACTGTACTCAAATGGCCTCCACAGTCACTAGAACTCAATCCAATAGAGCACCTTTGGGATGTGGTGGAACGGAAGATTCGCATTATGGATGTGCAGCTGACAAATCTGCAGCAACTGCGTGATGCTATCATGTGGATATGGACCAAAATCTCTGAGGAATATTTCCTTGTTGAATTCATGCCACGAAGGAATAAGACAGTTCTGGAGGCAAAAGGGGGTCCAACCCAGTACTAGCAAGGTGTACCTAATAAAGTGGCCGGTGAGTGTATACTGCATAATGCACAGTTGGACCACTGCCTACGGTTGTTAATTCATGGGATCATTGTAACGAAAATTAAAGTTATGAAAGTTGTGAGAAATTTTAAACCAATCACATGCAAGACTACTCAAAAGTTAATTATCATTACATAAGTCAAGTTGAAACATGCACAATATATGACAACAACAGCAAAAACAAGTCATATCTTTGTTTTATGTTCTGAAAAAGTAACACTATCCCTTTAACTTGCTCTAGGCAGTTAGGATTTCTCCAGTGGTTAGTCACAGGAAGTCACCTTCTGAATTATTGTTCAAAGTCACTGTTGTGTGCCACTAACCTTTAAACCATCAACAAAGCCACCATAAACCTGCACAAGGTCATTGGTATTGTTGCCAAGAAGTTGTTTGTTGTTACAAGACTACACACGACCTACAAGTTCCTTTGATTACATTGTACCAGCCTAATAACTTCAGCAAAATGACCATTTGTTTGTCCTTATCTAACATGGAAACACATCCTGCCCAGCTTAGGAGAACAGATAATGTACTGCCATGAGCTCATCTCCTATCATAAACAGATAACCCACGCGGATCCATCCCTGTTACTGGAGTCACTGGATTCCAAACTGAATGCCACCGCTCAGATTTTGACCTCAGGATGTAAAAGGGGCCGATGGCTCTTTATCTTCCATTCAAAGCGAATATTACTGAGGCCTAACTAGCAGCGTTCAAACTGGCACACGAGCACAGTAGATGGTGTCAGAGAAATAACACAGCGAGCTTTGTGTTCAGTTCTGAATCAGGACCGTCAGGAAGGGCCTAGTGCTGGGAATGGCCGATGTTAATTAAGGGTCCCATTGTTTGTCTTTAGGATCCCCAGACGAAGGGGTCAGGAAGTCAGCTCGTATTGTTCACCCAGTGGGATGCTGACTACAGCACTAGTGGGGACCACAGAACTTTTTTTTTTTTTTGTCTCCTGCTTTTTAATCACAGTACAGGCAATCTCCTGTTGGACAGATCTTGCATTAGAGGCTGTTATTATTGCGGATCAGGAAAGACAGTCAGCTTTGTCGAGAGGGAGTCTGTAACTTGACAGGATATCATTCTGCATCCTGAAAATTCATTGGAGAGGATTATTTGACTCTGAAATGTTAAAGCCTGATACTCAAAAGCTCTCTTACAGGCACAATATCTCATTTTTGCATTGAACTATCCAAAGAACCACTAGAACAATTTGATATATTTTTGGTAACATAAGCTCTTACAATACATTATCTCAAATGTTTCCATCATGTTTACTGTTAGAAAACTCAGTGTTTTTTTCAATGACAATAGCATCATACACTAGCTGACAAAAGTCTTGTTGCCTATCCAAATTTTAGCAACAACAAATAATAACTTGACTTCTAGTTGATCATTTGGTATCAGAAGTGGCTTACATGAAAGGTAAAGTAATATTTAGTAAAACATACAGGTAATTCAAATTACCGATCTGATTTTGGGATAAGCAATAAAACAAGGATCAATGTTGATATTTCCAATGTTGTTGTTTTTTTTTAACTGCCCTTGACCATTTGTTATCATAATGATGTGATGATGTCATTGAAGTATTTACAGTGGGAATTGGCATTTTTCCTTGCATTTTGTTAAAGAAATTCAGACTGGATTTTCTTTCTCCTATGTATTTTTTAGCTCTAGCTTACTTCTTCCTCCTTTTTTTATTTATCTTTCTTAAATCTTATTTTTCTCTTTCTACATTTATCTATTTTTTATATATATTTTATTTGTTTATTTGGCAGGGACAGTATGCATGAATTAGCATAGCTGAAATCCAGCAGAATTGACCAAAAGGCTATTTTTCTATCCAATGTCCCTGGACAGATGATAAAATTGTCACCCTAAAAATGACACATTATGACACATGCATTATTTGTTTATAATGTATCTAAACAAAACAAAAACCTAAAACACCAACAATATTTAAAGGAGATAAGAGTTAAAGAAGAAACATATTTAAACAACAAATCATTAAGATCATCAACACATTTCTGCAATTAAGTTTTGTTTTTATAATAAATAACTCAATAATCAATTATTTAATTATCCATCTCGCTGAACTGTATTGTAATGTTCAGCATTAAAGATCATGATGGCAATTATGACATTGTAATATTTACAAAATTTGGAATTGGTCTTTATTGTTGCTATACAGAATGCATTATAAACTATTATTGCATTTTACTCTATTAGTCTGCTTCTTCTTCGTCTTAGTCAATAACGAAGCACGTTCATTCATTCATTCAATCATTCATTCATTCATTCATTCATTCATTCATTCATTCATTCATTCATTCATTCATTTATTCATACAAGCACATTCACATGACCTCTAATGTTATTCTTTTTTTTTTATAATTGCAAGTAACCATACCCTTCAGTTAAATATAATCATTCATCATTCAAGTGGTTGACTCTTTCCTAACACTATAAAAATGTCATCTTGGGACTAAATGAAAGTGAACTTTTATTTTTGGATTTGCGGTAGAACACTTTGCCTACATGTTATTGTTTCTTGTTTGTTTAGATGCAAGAAATGACTTCTAAACTTGTAAGAATGACAAGAGTTAAACCCATGCTGTGGTGGACCACTTCTTGAGCCTGGCACAAAAGACTTACAAAAGCGACGAGTGTTGTAGCGAGCTGGAAGGCCTGTGTTGAGTCACTGTGGCGGCTGGAAGGGCTCAGGGAAGTAGTGGGGGTGTGAGGGAGAGAATGACTGAGGGGGGAAGGGCAGTATGGGAATGTTTTTACAGTCTGACCTGTGATCTTCCTTCCATTCTGCTCAAGTCCTTTGCTGACACGCTGAATCTGTCTGGTTCCTGGTCCTGCAGCAGCCCCCCCCCCCCCCCCCCCCAAAAATGTAGTAACTTAATCACATCTAAATGTCTTTGAATTTGACAAAATATAAAACCCAATAGGATTGTTTTTAAAGATAGGCAGTTTTCGAAATAGGTTTGCTGTTGTAAATGACATTTCTGGATGTCAGATATGGTAGGACAGACTCATGGTAACTATCCACTTTTTTTCCCTATGCCCCATGATGCTTTGAACAAGTTATGTAACTTCAGCTAAACCGTATACAATCAGTGACTGCCAACAAACTTGTTTGAAGGTTTGCTCTTAAAATACATTTATAATTTGCAAAAAGAGGCGACATTATTTTTCACCCCTTAACAAGCATAAAAAAATAAGCATAAATGTGTCAAATTTGACAAATTACTGTCTTCAGACTATAACAATCCTGAAAGCTAAAATAAGTTTGTCAGCATCATGTACATGTTAAATATTACTGTATATCCATCACAAATGGAACAGTGATGGATATTTTAAAATGCTTTTATTTTAGTTTTTTTTTAAATGTTCAGCAACTTTTTAAATATTCTATTATTTTTTTTTTATGAGGATTAGAAGTGAAAAAAAAACATTGTCACATTAACTAGTCTTATATTATTTTCCTGAAGATACAAATATGATGGAATAAGTATGACAGAAATGCATTTCATTCTGAAGAGTAGGACTTTTTTTTTTTAAACACCATTAATATTAGAAACAATGGGCCCTATCAAACACCCGGCGCAATAAGGTGCAAGACTGTTTGGAACGATTTGTTACTATTTGCAGACCAGTGCATCTCTAGTTTTCACGTTTTGCTCAATGTTGTTTAAAAGGCAAATCCATTTGCACCACTTTGTGAACATAACTGGTCTAAAATAGAGGTGTGTTAAGGCGCGTCGTTGGCGCGTTGCTATTTTGAGGAACTGAAATAGACTGCACCATTGACCATCTAAAAGCAAGTCCAGTGCAGAGCGTGTTAGTTATGCACATGTGTGGGTTCAAACGCTTAAACATTGCTTAATATACTCAGGATGTACAGCAATACAGAAATATCTTTAAATATAAAAAAATTAAAGGATTAATATGTTACAAAAATGATAATTTTCTACATAAATATAAAAACCACTGCCTCCATGCCTTCCTTCACCTCGACGGGCTTTTTTCAGTTTATTCATGACAATTTGCATTTGTATAATATTATTATTAGTAGTATTTATTATATGCATATAAATATTTTTTTTAAATAAAAAGAAGTTTAGATTTGTCTAGCTGTTGGGTTTTGGAGATTTATGCATCACTATATAGGACATAAGAATAGGATAAGTGTTTGGATATAACTCAGTTTTTTGACCACACTCTTTAATTATTGTTTATTTATTTGTTTGCTGGAAATTAGAACTAAATTTAGAAATAGTTTTGAAACAAATCTTTGTGTTTAACAAACGAAATATAAAGGCTAATGGCTGTCTTCATTGGAGTGCGTACAACACCATTTCAATATACACGAAAGTAAAAGAGTAAAAAGTAATAAAGAGTAAAAAGTAGTAAAGAGAAAGTAAAGAGGCCGAATGTAGGAGGCTCGTTCTTTATCCTCGCGCTGCAGAGGCGCACTTGCTAGTGAAACATTCAGTTTTTCCTCTTACAATTCCGCCATGTAAATAGCAAATGCACCATGCTGCGACGCAACTGACTCATAAACGGAATGTGAGATGAGACTCTGATTGCTTTAGTGCACATTATGCTCAAAACACACCCGTAACTCATTAAGACAATAAACACAACCCTGTTAGACCATTCCCTGTGACACAGAGTGTATTTTTCTGTCCTTAAAATAGAAAAAGTGGACACGCTCAATGCTTTTGCATCGTGCGCTTTAGACTTTGCACCTATATTGTTAAAATAGAGCCCAGTATGTTACAGTCAGTTTGAATGAAACATCCTTAACCTCGATGTGCCACCTATATAGCCACTAAAAATCTCTGTAACTAGCAAATAGTTCTTAGTCATTTGTTTGCAGATTTAGTTGTATATTATATTATTTCTTGCTCTCAAAAAATGTATAACTACTATACATTTCAGGGCTAATTTACTGTATGTACATTTCTCCTGAGATAGTATATGTAATTTTACTGCTGGTTTGTGTGTGTGTGTGAGAGAGAGAAAAACTGGCCGGCTATCTGAGAGAAGACAGTGAAACAGGCTGAAATGTAAACAGATAGAGCTTATCTCCATGGCTGGAGACATAACAGACAGCCCTCTCCTCTGGACACGACCGAGAGCAGATCAGCCGAGGGACGACATGAGTTTACATGGATATTTACTACACAATAAATCCCTTGCCGTTATCACAGCCTAGTCAGATAAACAGCATGATGATGCAGCAACAAACCGCACTATAAAACGACTCAGGAAAACAAATATGCATTTCAGCTCAAGAGAAAACATCATGGAAAAACAGTGGTGCAATGTTCTTCTTCACTATGTCAACCATGTGCTCTGAAATAAGATGGAAACATTTAGATACATTACCTCGATCTTTTTACACACAAGCCAGGCAATCAACCTGCTCATGTCATTCATTGCCACGGTAACTTAATCCCATTTTGCAGCTGTACAAGTCGTTAAGGTTAGCCCGGTTGGCACAGAGATCCTTGGGAATTGGGTTTTTGACCATTGCAGATAGCAAGGATCTCTTGCATGTGAAAGTTTTGAGGGACATTTTTAAGACACAATCGCTATCTGGAATGAGGCTGTGGAGGGTTTTGTTTCATAGGCTGTGGCAGCAGATTCAGTTTGTGAAAAACCGTTTCCCCGACACCATTCGATACACTCCACAATTCCCATCTCCTGTGTCATCCATTTTCAAGGACCACACGCCGCACTAAGATGATGAATCTTACATGCGAAATCAAAGTCAATCCGAACCAATTTATAGAAACATCAGCCTTATCTGCGAGAGATATTCTGCCAGTGCCAGCTAGTGTTAATGCGAACCCCGAGCATTTTTTCCTGTGAAACCGAATACATAGAAAACATTTATCTACAGATCAGGCCAAGAGAAAAACCTCCTCCTGAGAAACCAAAGAACACAATGTGCTCATTCATAAATACGACTCCCACCCCAACTCTTTTCAAGTACAACACCAATTTGAAACTGTTAGTCCAGATTCGGTTTTATTAATAACATAGTTAAAATAATGTTTTGAGAGATTTTAAAGGGTAATCAAGGCTAAGAGATTTCAGACACGATTCATATTAGTTTGCTGAAATATGTAAGCATGCACTGGTTTGGTTTAAGGGATGGAGGGCTTACTATACCTGTGACCGTTTGCTTTCAGCTTGAGAATGATGTTATTGATCATGAATTTTGCTATAACACTGTTCTCAGAGCTGATTGACATGAAGCATCGCCATTATCCTGATTGTGAAATTGATATCAGATCGTTTGTTTCACTTTTCCTCTGATGGACTTGTACAAACTGCCTTAGTTCTGTGTGGTCTAAGGATGCCACAATACTCAATATAACACTGAACTGTTTCATACATGATTCATTATGCATATGTAAATTTACATGCAATATTTTTGGTTTGGCATTTAAATAAAATAGGTAGCATTTTTGCATTCCCCCTATACATTTAATTACTCTCTGAACTGGCTCTGTGTACCTCTATATACATATTCTGGAGACCATCAAATATGTCTCAGGAGCTATGTTTTTTTTTGTGTCCATTTTTGTTTTTCGTGAATCCATGAGAGGCCTTTGTGTATGCTTTTTCAGATCTCAAATTTCTCTTTTGAGTGCCATGTGCACCTGCTGTTCTCTCGTAAATCCACCAGAGGTTGCTGTCGACAGACTGACTGACCGATCGACTGACCCACCCTCTACCTTTCCTCAACCCAACCAATAGTATCTTAAAAAGCACAGATTGACGCGCCCACCCACTTCCCTAAACCCACCTGACAAATTAAAAAGCAATTCAGAAAAAGAACCATGTTCTTTACCATGTTTTAACACATTCTCACCCTGTTATTTACTTGTTTGTTTATTTTTTGGCTTCTGTTTTTGTCGTACCTGTTTTCTGAAACCATTCTTCACCGGACTTAAAGCCCGTTGCCATGGTCATCTCCACTCCACATCTCAAGTCCATTGATGTACATGGTGAGCTAACTGGTAGCAGCCGAAAAGCCGTCACACCACTTCGTATTGTTCATTTTAAAAATGAAATGCAGGCCTACTTTTCAGAATGTCGAATAATTGAGCACTAAAAATAGGAGTACTTTCATGTGAAAGTGACAAGTGTGACATGTCCAGTCATACATGCCATCATGATCTCCCTAGTTTTAACTGGATGTGAGCACATGTGGGACCAGAAGCGCACAGTGTACATTGCTATCCATGTTTAAACTAAACTCATGAACATTTGTTATTTAAACTTTAAACCTCAAGGTGTGAATATGTTTGATAATTTTCCTCATCTGAATAGGAGTATGAAAGTTAGGACGTACAAATTATTATCTCTTGTTCTGAATGGACAAACTCAAATATGTCCAATAATTATGTCAATGTGTCCCACTTGACGAGAATTTATATATAGACTTGATGGCCATGCTTCTCTGAACTCAGTAAAAGCTAAAAAGCAACAAAGCTATCTCATGCATATTAAAATTTGCATATCTTTTATAATAGAGTCCGCTGATAGGTTCAAATGCTTTCTCATGAATAATGCAGTCATGCTGAAAAGTCGATGACGTCACTTTGTACTGGCCAGTGCTGACGGCCAATATCTATGCTGGAATTAGACCTCATTGTCATGACGTTGAAGGAATTAACTAAAAAAAAATGCAAAAACATAATTTTATAATGAAAAATATGTGTCCTAATAGTGTTTTTAGCAATGTAGGACAGATATATATATATATATATATATATATATATATATATATATATATATATATATATATATATATGTATATATATATATATATATATATATATATATATATATATATATATATATATATATATATATCTATCAACATCTCAAACAATGTGTTTTAGTGCTTTGTGACCCTTTAAAGTAAACATTTGAGAAATAATATGTTATTTGTAACATTGGCGTCTGTGAATTGTCAAATAATAAAAGTATCCTATTCCTGTTTCTGTGTTTTATATGTTAATCAAACAACAAAATGCAATGAAATCACTCATTACTCTTGGCTAAATAGTTGTTGTAACCAACATAGGCTCATTCTGAAAATGTAGCCATATATACATTTCTGGAGATCGCAAATTATGTAGCTGGAAGTGCGTATGGCTGCATTTCATTTTTAAAATGAACGCTACAGGGCGGTATGATGCCAATCCTTTTTGTGCTTACCAGCCGACCGCTTACCTCCATATGGACAGCTTTCACACTGCTACCAGTTTGTCCTGTTAGCTCACCATGTACTGTATGTTGGCAGACTTGAAATGCAGAGAGGATTTGACCACGATGACGGGGTTCGAGTCCGGTGAAGAATGGTTCCAGAAAGCAAAAAAGACAAAAACATCAAGCCAGAAACATAAATAAACAAGTAAATAACAAGGTGAGAATGTGGTAAAATCTAAAAACGTGGTAAAAATCAGACGAGGGCTTTTCTTTTTCTGGATTGTTTTTGAAAATTGTTGGTCTGGTTTAGGGAAGTGGGTGGACAGGTCAATCAATACAATTGGTTGGGTTTAGGGAAGGAGGAAGATGGGTCAGTCGATCGATCAGTCAGTCAGTCAAACAGTTAGTTGACAGCGGCCTCTGGTGGGTTTATGCGAGAACAGCAAGCGCAAATGGTGTGAGAGAAATTTAAGATCTCAAAAAGTGTGCATAGTGGCCTCTGGTGGATTCGCAAAAAACAAAAGCTGAAAAAAAATATCGCTTCTGGGATATATTTGGTGGTCTCCAGAAATGTACATAGAGCTAAATTTTAGAATGAACCTGGTTGTAACGTCAACATTTTTTTGCCATTATTTAATTTCAACAGTGAAAATAATTTACAGAAAGCTTAAAAAAACTAAAAAGTAGTGATTATTTTAGATGTATCTTTGCTTTTGTTAAAGTTTATTTTCACTAGACAGTCTCCTGTTTTTTGACTGAGCATATCTAACCGTATCAAAACGTGACCCAAAATCAGTGATATAAACAATTTTGTAAGTGATTTTACTACACCCCTTAGAGTGGACTGTATTTCATCACATAATCTTGGCTGCCAAAAAAAAAGTACAGCAAATTTTGTTGAGAATCTTTCTTTTTTACCTTATATCATCAAACAAAAGAGCCTTTGACAGAAAGAGCGGTTCCCATAACCTCTGGTTCATAAAATGTCACTCATGATTTGATTACACTCTTGACTGACAAGCCTCCACGATAAGGAAGCGCATCATTTATAATACTAGAGCACACAGCCAACAGCACGTGTCTCTGTGATGTCTTTTCCTGTAAAACCAGCAAGTAATGACCTGGAATGAAGCTCTTGATCCTTGAGAAGAGACTAAACAGCTCTAACTGTGCAGGCACTCTCAGAACTGTTTACATCTCTCTTGATCTCTTCTCAATTTCCAATAGCAGGTCGGTTTCAGGCAGCAATATGTGAGAAAGTATGCTGTTGTAAGTGCAGCCAAAATTAACATCTTTTAGGGAGGCAAACTGGATTATTTACATGTTATCCAGGTTCCAGAAAATATGGATTTGGCCTAGACGGTTTCTGTATTCATTAACCGAATTGGTAATCTTAGGTAAAACAATGGAAATATTTCTGAAGATGATGAATTATCGTCAGTACAAGAAAAAAAAAGCAAAAGTATACTTTTCAAACAATATTGATGACTCCTCAATAAGATCCATATGTGAGATGTGAAACTTATTGCCAGCATGTTTGATCAATAATCTGTAGTTTATACACTTGCCTGATTATGCAAGCTGATTAAAATAAACAGCAAAGGCTTTTGAATTGTTACAAGCTGACTAAAATATATTTAAAAAATAAAAATATATATACAAACTGTTCTTTAAACATTGCTTTAATCAAATTATCCTGAAAAATGTATCATATTCTTAATAAATATATTATCAGACTCCCATGTTTAGGTTCAATAATTTCGCTTGAATGGCAGTGAAAAGGTTATTATTCTGTCATTGAAATGTTTTAAATTAATGAAGTGAAAATACTGAACCTAAATACAGGAGCCTGATAAAATTGCTATAAAAAGTATATAAAGAATATAGTAATATATATTAAATAAAGAATATAAATAAAACATGGAAACATGGAAGAGATGTTATGAATTTACTGTATTTATTATGTATGAATTTGAGTAAAAAATGTTTCCTTTATTCTGTAAATGTCTGATAACTTCCAAACTTTAAATAAAAATCATTTAATTTAGAGCATTTAGTCAAAAATAAAAAATGTTTTTAATTGTTCTGATCATAGAGGTGGCACTGCGGCTCAGTTAGCATTGTCACAAGAAGGTTACTGAGTTGAGTACGTCTAGACTAGTTGGCATTTCTGTGTGGAGTTTGCATCTTCTCCTCGTGAATAGGATTGTCATTTTTTTTTTTTTTTATCTGAATGGAGTGCTAGTCCATTACGGAGCCCCTGCAGGAAGTATGACAGGAGACAGATGATGATTATTCAATGTTTTATCTATTCAGAATGTGGCACTTTACATCCTCTCGTATTTCACAGTTCTCAATTGAACAGAGGAGGTCATATGTGTGGTTTAATCTGAAATAAACATATAAAATATGAGAATCTTTCAGTATACATTAACACAAATATTCACCTCAGCAAACATCTTAAATTAACATGAATATAAAATATGATGAGATAGGCGCTAAATATAGGCAAGGGAAACACCCGAGAGTCATTCCGTCACATTCTTTGAACTCCAGTATGAACTAATATTATCAGTCTGCCATGCTGCAGCAGGATTACTATTGATAAACAGGATTACTGTAACCTGATGAATAAAGGAACATAAATCAACTTACAGTCATGCGCTCAGGTTTCCCACTCATCGAAACCAGAAGAGAATGAATGAAAGCAAACTAGACCGTACTGACAGACAGTTGCCTTTGTTCTGAAGATGCCCATCTAGATCACATGCACGATAATAAGTCTGTTTTATATAAGTCTGTTCAATAAGGAATTTAGTACACCCCATGCATACGTGGGTTGCCTCCAGGTACTCCGGTTTCTCCTGAAGTCTAAAAATGCGCTATACAAAGGTGAATTGAATAAACTAAATTGGCTGTAGTGTATGAAGGTGTGTATGAATGAGAGTGTGTATGCATGTTTTCTAGTACTGGGTTGTGGCTGGAAGGGCATCCGCTGTGTAAAAACATATACCACAATAGCTGATGGTTCATTCCACTGTGGCAACCTCTGATAAAGAAGGGACTAAGCCAAAAAGAAAATGAATTATTGAATGTTCTGATTATGGTTATTCAGTCAAATGTTCCTTTCCTAAAACTTGGTATTGTGTTGACTAAAAATGTATATTGTAAATCCAGAGAGATGTTGAATTTCCAAATGGGCTCTAAAAGCTA
This sequence comes from Danio rerio, assembly GCF_052040795.2. Lineage (NCBI taxonomy): Eukaryota > Metazoa > Chordata > Actinopteri > Cypriniformes > Danionidae > Danio > Danio rerio. Next base: position 33,165,857 of record NC_141033.1, on the reverse strand, counting down.
ATTTGTCCATTGCTAAAAAAAAAAAAAAAAAAAGCCATTTGTGCAGAGCTTGGGCCCTGAATGTTAAATCATGTCCGATTTAATACACCGACCTAGTTTGAACGCAGCAGAGGTTAGCGGCCTCAATGACACTGCTGTGACTGTGTGTGATGAAGTCCTAATTAGAAGAGGAATGCCAAACTTGCCTGTCTAACAGGCACAGCGAGCCATCTCTGCCTGACGGTGCACAGATAGAAGGCCATCATTATAGCCCACATTTGTTCTGACTAAATTTAAATGTGAAATTCAGTGTTATTTCAAGATTAGTCTCCCTTGGGCTTTGGATGCAGAGTTTTGATCTACAGCGCAGGCCCACTTAAAGTGTTTACGCTTGTGTTTGATAAGCCTCTTGAAAAATATCAGTGGTTTGCCAGCTATTTGCCTGTCACCAGTTGCAACTGAGTGCTGAGATGATTGCCTAACACTGGTTTGTGGATCTGTTCATGCCATCAGTTTTGACATCAGATAATAACTTGTAACTTGTGTATTATTATTTTCTTATCTAACTCTTCTTTATTGTTAAATATGAACTTTAGCTTGATCAGCACAACTGGGTTCAATTCATTTAGTGCAACTTTATTTTAAATACAATCATATATTACAAATTGTAAAACAAAACCAAGGCAGCTTTTCTCATTTTGCACATTTCTAAGTTTAGGGTAAAGCACTAGTAAAACATTCAAAGCTGTTGTTACTGCTGTTTATAGCAAGTGACAAAAGGTAACTGCAGACCGTTCTTTATGTTGCATCAGTAAAGTTCAGCCACAACTGAAAATTCTGTCATCATTTATTCACTTTTCATTTGTCACAAATCTGTTTCTTTTTTCTGTTGAACTCAAATGAACAAAATATTGAACCCCATCATGGAAGCCGGTATACAATTGACTTCCAATTGTCTTTGCTTTTCCTACTATAGTATGTAACAGGTTACTGGTTCTTAAATGTTCTTTAGATTATCTTTTTTTTGTTTGTGTGTTAAAAAAAGAAAAGAACGAAACGCATAAAGCTCTGGAAACACTCGAGTAAGTAATGTCAATTAAAATGTTTGGTTGAACTTTAAATCACTTTAAATGTAACTAATTTTAAAAAATGCACGTGTTTGGAGAAAATACTGTATATTATGTACTGTATGAACTTATATTATTTCATTAGTGTCAGTTTTACCACTAACATTCTCTTGAAGGGATATATAGTACCAATGCAATTTCACAGCAATTCGTAACTTTTTGATTTAGTGGCTAATTGGTATGAATTTGGACAATCTAATTCGTACAATTTAGCTCGATTTGCTCATCACTCATTGACTGTTGGGGTTAGGGGTGGGGTTGGGTGCCACGCCTTCTTTTTAAAATCGTACATTTTCGTACAACTAACCTCGAATGTTTACAAATTAGCCACTAAATTCACAAAACGTAAAATACTTCCGTTTCCTCGTGAGAATTATAGAATTATAAGGTTCTATCTGACATTTTTTTTGTCAAAATTGAATTATTCACAATTTCTTATTAAATGACATTAGTTACATTATGGGATTTTTTTTATAAGTTGTTTACATTTGAAGTCTTTTTATTTAAAAAAACAAATGTTAAACACATACTGTTTGCTATATGAAAAGCAAAAACTTGCATTCAATAGCTGCTCAATATCTCAAAATCATTCAGAACGCAGATAGAACCTTATAATTCCAAGGCGATGATACATACAATTTGGATACTCTTGTTATTAAATTGCAAGGGAAGGTCAACAGAGTAATTAAAAATGTAATAGCAAATTAATTACAAACCTAATTACTTGCAGACATTTAATCAATCATAAGTACAGTGTAAACACATGTATTTATGCAATAAGTACATTGTAGCATATCATTAATTTCAGTGTAAGTACATATTCATTAAGGCCAACTAATATAAATTGGGATATAAGTTGTTATTTAAAATTATTGTATGTATTTAATACCCTTTCAGTAATATTCTGATAATGAATATATTAAATATCAACAGATGGATTAATTACCAATTGCACTGTTAGGGTAGTTTGAAAGTATAAATTGTATTTTAGCTTATTGTCTTAGATTTGGCTAGGTGGGGCTACTTGAATGAAAAAAAACCCCTTTCTTTTATAATATATTGACATCATTATACGGAAGAAAATCTATTATTTTGAACATTAAGCAGTCATTTTCTGTGTCATATAGGGTGGATGTAAATGATCTTTTGATGACATATATTTATTTATAATGTTTTAAAAAATAATATTTATAAAAATATATTTTTTATAGTTTATAATAATTTTCTTATATTTAAATGAATGAAATTAAATATTTTGGAGTATTGCAGATTAAACTGCAAAATTAAATTGCCTACTTCCCAGTCCCAGCCAAGAATCTGCCATTGAAATAAATGAAAATTGATAAAGGATGGCTTTCTCCAGTTATTATACACCTCCTTGAACTTGACAGAGGATAGTTAGTATATTATTTTCACCTTGAATGGAGTGGACTATTGCCCATATTTCCATCAGGTACCGTCAATTGTACTTGTTGGCCCATTATTGTCATCAATTCATCAATCACTTCATGATTTTTGGAAATCCTCTGTGTTTTCTTGGTGAAACTGGGGCAGGGATGAACATAGCAAACACTGTGGAATGTTAATAACTAGTTCATTTATTTGTGTGACTGAATGCAGTTTTATTGCCTATAAATAAGAAGTGCTGGTTCCCAAGAAATGATTTATTGAGTGTTATGATATACAGCCTCCAGTGGGGGCTGCGAAACTAAGCTCTTTGCTGTTTTTGCTATAAAATCCTTTGTTTTGAGATTTTGGAGAAGTTTACGCTATCGTTGCTTTTGGTTCATGACTGGAAAGCTGTTTGGAAATGTTGCACAAGTACAACATTTGCTGAGGATGTTGCCTCATGATTTTATTTTTCCCAGAAATCCTGGATAGTTCATTAGATTACTCATGTGGGCATCTCAGAGACTGATCCACACTGACCCCTGGATGTCCGGCAAAACGCATAATTATTGAAACAGCTATGATGGACACATTAACAGGCTATGATCATTTGAGCCATATTCATGCATGCGAATTATAAGACGGATAGTTCTGGCTGTAAATTCTGGCTGGATGACCTGCATTCAAAGACAAGCCATCTATATTAATATGCCAAGTTGCTATGGTGCTTGGCAGTCATTTCCTGCCAATAGGTTATAGTTTACTTCAGCATTTCTTTATTTATTACTATTAATATTTGATTTCATTGAATACTGCTGTTCTCCATCAATGATCTGAATTTTTATGAAAGTAATAAGTGACTTGAGGTTGTGTATTACAGTGATTTTACCGCAGTTAAGAGATCATAAACTAGAAGGCAATAAGCAGAGAGCGCTCCATAGCCAAGATAAAATCACTGTAATGGATGTCCTCTCATGGCTTATTAAACCCTCTAATAAGCATTAAATCAATTGTTAAAGTGATGTAAACAATGTAAAAAGTTTCATATTTAAAAAGAAGCAATTAAGCACTGTCATTTGTTTCTTCAAAAGCTTTATTTAAAATTCTCCATCCCAAAAAGTAAAGCAGTGATTGCAGCTTTTATATTTAGCTCTGTAGAAGATAAGAATGCTTATCTCAGCAGTCATTGCTCGGAGGGAGCAGCTGCTTGTGGACAAATTAAGGAGACTGAGCAATGCCTGTCTTTGTGCAACTAGAATCTCCTATACAGCTAAAAATAAGTGTGTGCATAATCAAATGTAATATTTGTGTCAGGCCTGATCTGTACATCTTTCACTGACTGAATGCCGGTGGTACCTAACTTGCTGGCGTTTATAAATACGTTTTTTATAAATAAGTAGGTGTATGTTCTGCGGTGCGCTTAAGCATAAAGAGACTCTCTCAGACTTTAGCTGGAGGCCAGGAGCGAGGGTTGCCTGCCTCTGCATCCTCTGTTTCTTTCACACTAGTCAGTATATATGGGTTTGGTCTTGCTATATTAGTCTGGAATCTATGAAATGCCAACTCCCACTGCCAGCCATCTCAACATGTTCAAGCAAGTGAGCAGACCATACTTTGTATCCCTAATGCAGGGGTGTCAAGCTCATTTTAGGTCACATGCTGGATTGAAATATGTGTCACTTTATTTGATTTATTTGGTAAACCTCGGTGAACTCATGGAGAGGGTGCACAAAACACAATCACACATTGATGATTCACATTCACATTTGCTAATTTTATAAACCGAGGTCCTTCGATAATTTGGATAGGTCCTTGGATAAGATTTCCCATCACTCTATCAACCAGAACAAACGAACAGGAGTTGTTTACAGGGAAGAAAGCTAGCATAATAGTCAGCAACATGCAAATGAAAATCCAACATTTAAATGAAACGATTGATGATTTATGTTTATGATAAAAAAAATGCTGGCTTAAAAGTAATACTCTGGCATGGGAAAGACATACCTTAACAATGTTTGGCAAAATTTATAAAGTAAAATGTAAATAATATAATAACACAATTAAATTAAACAAAAACAACTTGAGATGAAACATCAGCAGAATTGATAATGGAAAATAAATAAGTATATGATTTGATCTACTTCACCTAAATCATGAAAATTCTGTCATCATTTACTCATCCTTCACTTGTTCAAAACCTGTTTGAGTTCATTTCTTCTGTTGAACACAAAAGAAGATATTTTGAAACATGCTAATTGTTGGGACCCACTGACTTCTATAGTATTTATTTCCCTGTGTGTAAGTCAGTAGGTCCCAGCAACCAGCATTTTTCATAGTTTAAAACCACTTGAGGGAGAATAAATGAGGCAATTCTCATTTTCTGGTGAACTATGCCTTAAATATGTTAGTCTATACCTAATAATTATTCTTTGGGAATTTGTAAGCATGTGAGCAACTCTCACACAGTAACTCATGCTGCTCTGTTATTTGCAGATCTAGTTTTAGGTAAAACCACAGTCAAAAATTGTTTATAGAGACAGCTGACCTAAAATAAAGTTTTGAAGTTCATTTACTCATCTTCAGTCCAGGGATTCACTTCGTTAGACCTCAATGCATCATGAGGTCATTTTGCTTTACCTATATGTGTTTTTTTTGGGCACTTAAAGTGCTGGTAACAACAAGATAGGCTAGCCTATATTTTATTACTTGCTCTTATGTCCTGAAACACTTCATAGTTCCCTTTACTTAAGATAACCAGATAATATGAAACATCCTTAATTTATTCTCTTAAATAAAGTGTAATTACCTATTGTCATAAAGCATAGGGAAAAACATGTTTTAGGTCTCTCTGCAGCATTTACAAACTATAATTTATAAAATATGCTTTTTACAGAGTTATTAACGGATAAATTCTGTGGTTTTATGGGATATTAAGTGCCCCACCAAGAAATTATTTTTGGATTGCATTTCTTAATTCCTAATGTTGCTCTTAATCTATCAACCTCTACCAATGGGTAGATATGTCGGTTTATGTTAAAAGTACCAGAATTAAAACATATACTATGTACATCTAAAAATATGGTGTAAAATAAAACATTTTTGATTACTAATTCATCTTTATTTTTTGAAGTATGCCATAAAATATTTCACATTGTCATTTAACTGGTTTATATATATATATATATATATATATATATATATATATATATATATATATATATATATATATATATATATATATATATATATATATATATATATATTACAATTAAACCAAAATAAAGTGTATTAGTGCAACAGAATTATGTTTGTTTGTTTATTCTTTAAAACAGTCAAAACATGGTCAATCATTTTGTAGTGGGCAGTCGAAGGGACACTGTGTATGGTCCGCTGGGTCATCCCTCGGTTAGTGGCTAGACCGCTCAATCTACGATGCCAACTGAGGGTCGGCGAGTAAACCAATATAATGAGTGAAAATACAAAAGCCTATATGCGTAGAGTAATGCTGTACAGTATCATGTAATTTGCTTGTTTTACTTTGGTTCGTTTAAATTGTTTTGTGATGATAATGATGGTGTGCTGTATCTGCCTGGATCTGAACTGTTCAAGTTGTGTGACGTTTGATTTGGGGGGCGTTCTGGGGGCTACAAGCCCGACAGTGGAAACGCAACATGATTTTGGCCTCATTGCCTGGCTCGGCCTGATAAAAGCCCTAGCTTGCACTGACCCGACAGTGGAAAAGCAGCTATTGACTTTCATTATATGAATCACCAAGGATAAAGATTTAATCTATAAATTTTTCTTAACGTTTTGCAGAAGAAAAAAAAAATCATGGATAGGATAGGATGGATACAATTAACACCAAATTTTTGGGTGAAGTACCCCTTTTAAAAAAAGACTTGTTGCTCTAACACAAACTGATGAGTTCATCCATTCAAAGTAGAACATAATGAATCTGTCATACAGACGTAATAAATATTTGAGAATGCTTCCAGCATAATTGAATTTTAAAAATCAGATTAGATTTCTCTACAGGCTGTATATTCAGACTGTGGCCCATGTGTTTGACACCCCTGCCTGAAAGAACTCTGTAAACCCATATATTTCAGAGCAAGTGTTAGATTGCTGTTCACTTTGGCCAAACGTCTGTTGTTTAGTGTGATCTATAACATATGTTTCGGTTCTAGAAAATAGAGTTGAAGGGACACTGAGAACTGTGATTCCCATCACTGTGTGTTTGGCAGTGTAATTGTCATGTTTGTGTGCGCAGAGCATCATGCATGACTCATTTACAATGAACTGAACAATAGGAATCTTAATCAAAAGATTTGCAGCTAATTATCAGCGTAAACAGAGCGTGTGCCCTCAGGAAGGGCCAAGTTTGATCTGCGTGTGTTTGGGCATCTATCAGTGAATCAATCTTATCTGTATCCGAGCCAAACTAAACACAGATTAGCAGAACGTTACGTTTTCCTCCTATCTTCTTGGATGTGGGGTAATTGAGCGGGCTGTATCTAGTGGGACTGGTGTTCCTGAGCTGTGCGGAGTTCAGTCCCATGGGAGCCGGGCGAGAGGCTCCAGCACCGGGGCCTCCATTGTTTATACTGATGGATTCCAGATGCTGGCAGACGGAGCAGCCAAACTCCAGGGGCCTGCGCCAAAAAACCAGGAAGCAGTCCAGCGCTATCTGGAATACTTGGAAAACATTGCTTAGCTTTGTAATAACCTCGAAAAGAGTGAAAGGGCCAAAAAATGAGCTGAGTTTTCAAACTGATTATTAGTGACCACTGGACATGCGTCGGTTTCACAATTGGAAATAGTTGCTCAAAGGAATGCATGAGGTGCAAAGGGTGTTTGCTTTAGAAAATAACGTTAATGTGTTTGGGATTCATTATTGCTGTAGGGCTGATGTTGATGACATGGTAATGCTTTGCAAAAGAATTCAATTTGCTGTGTGACAGAAGGAAGACTTTATTCCTTCCTTGTTATGACACACATCCAATTTAAAGAGATTAAAGCATAATAACAACAATATTAAACGTAAAAAAAAAAATCCAAAATGTAATAACAAAAAGCCAATGGGCTCAGAAAAATGTTTAAAGGACTACATTCGCAGATTATTTAATTATGGTTAAAAGATTCTAAAATTATTGTAAAACATGAGACATAAGTATGTGGAAGATTTTGTGAGACTCAAGCAATTGTGTACTTGTAGAAGAAAAAAGCGTGAAAGGTTAGTTAATATCATAAGTGAAAACACCTAATGCAACACTATTGCACAGAAAATCATTCGCAGTAAGAAACATAACATGCATTGTAAAATATGGTACATCATGAATTCCCACCAACTAACATAATAACGTATATATACAGTGCTCAGCATATTTGAGTACACCCCTCACAAATCTATCTTTTAAATTCATATTTTTAATAGGAAGCTATACAATATTGTATTTGTTGATTTGCATTAGATTAGTCAGTACTGAAGCCAAATCTGGAGCTCATCCAACAAAATAACTTGATAACGGTCCAGTACACCCAAATTTATATGTTCTAGAAAAATATTAAATACAAATTTAAAGAAGAGGAAAAATCAAGAGTAGAAAAAAAATCTAGTTGAAATTTTGTAGGTTGAAATTTATTTTTGCTATATTTTGCTTGAATTTATTTGTATTATCTTTTAATTCCTAATATGTTTGGTGATAAAAATATTATTTTAAAAAATATCTCTGTTTCATGAATAAATTTTGTGTTAATGCACCAAAATACATTATTTTATTAATTATACTGAAAACGCCCTGAATACGTGATTGGCTACAGCTAAAGGAATAACCAACAATATTTGCTGACCTTAGACTTGCTAGACCTAGATTTAGACATTAGTTATTATTATTAATAATAAGGTCACACTTTATTTTGATGGTCCATTTGTTGAATTTAAGTTACATTGCATCTACAAGTCAACTAATTCTGTTAGGTTTTTATTAGATTATAAGAAGACTGTTAGTTTGGTGTGTGGATTGGAATTAGGGTTAGTGTAAGTTAGCTTGTACTTGTTTTTTATAGTCAGTTAAATGTCTGTTAAAGGAGCAGTATCAGCAGATATTAAGCAGACAGTCTAATGATACTCAAATGGACCATCTAAATAAAGTATTACCAATAATAATAAACAATTAATTTTTAGTTCATTACCTCGGGTTCATTAAATAATTTTTTTTTTTATTTAAGAAATGTTGTTGCTGTTTTTTTTATTGTAATTTTGTGTTCACTGATTTCATTTATCAATTTTAACCTGATTGTAAAGTGTTATCGAAAAGTAGAATAACAATTTTAAATGCATTAGATATCATGAAAAAAAAAATTAATAATGTTTTGCTTTTTACACTTTACATACCTGAAGCTTGCCTATACAGAACTTATTCATTGTTGCTCTTATAGTTGTGCAAATTGCTTCCTTGTCCTCATTTGTAAGTCGCTTTGGATAAAAGCGTCTGCTAAATGACTAAATGTCATGAACAAATAAGAAAGCATTTTTATCACAGCATTTATAACATCTTTAATGTTATTTTACAGCTATATTCGGTGTTCAATAGAACTTATAAAAATTACGAATTAGTATGAAACAATATTGATAAATTAAATAAATTCATGACACTAAATTAACATATTTTAATGAAGGCATATAGACATCTATAGACCATTTTGAGGGATGTAAACTAAAACAATGGTCCCACCGTATTTTCTGTTTTACATTTTAAATTTTTATAGCTTTCAAGAATCCAAAAAGAGCCACATTGATTAATAATGTTATAATAGCTGCTTTAACATGAAGTTATAATTGATTTGCCTCTTGTTACAGTTATGAAATAGTTTAATAACAAGCAGGAAATGTTCATGGGCCAATGACATCACCACATTGAAATGGTCTATATTTTGCTTTATAGTGATTATCAGCTTCTTCCTCTTTCACAATATGAACACAGATCCAATATCATCTCCTTTAGACTCTCCAACACCAATCATCAATTTACAAGAATAATGTCAAGACTGACCCCAGGTCAGCAACTAATCCTTTTATGTGTCAGCATCAACTCCTCTTGCTTTCTAATTTCTCCCCAAATTCTCTCAGTGCCTCTCCACGTGATGGGATTGTTTTTCCTAACACTGAGGCATTGTGAGCTGACAGATTTATCATTTAACAGCACACCTGTTCCCTCTTGTCAGTCTCTGCGATGCAGTCCTTGCCTTTCGGGCATAAAAAGAGACAGCTGCAGTCACAAGAAAAGGACACGGAGAGACCCAAGAAAACACTGGCTTCATTTAGGCGCTCTAGTGGGCATTAATAAATAACACCAGCGCGCACCTGACTGGAATGCTTGCTCAAGTCCGGCCGTTCGTGGAGTGTTCCGGAAATGGCAGACGCAGCTGATGAGCTCCACACTGTCCTGCTTGTGTGCGGGACTCTGGGAAAGGCCATCTGCAGGCTCTGTGCTGGCCTTGGCTGAATCTCCTCATCCAGGCCAGACAGAGCTCCGCTTGATCCCCTTCTCACATTGTGATGCTAATGGCTGAGAGCTGTGTAACACGCATTGGTACATTCATCTGTTTACATGTAATGGGCGTTGGGGTGACACGTAGTTGAGTATTTGGGCAAGTGTTCAATTTTGACCTAAAATGTAGGCATGTAAATTAAACTAAACTAAACTAAAAAAAAAAAAAAAAAAAAACGGTTTATTTTGTTAAATAGAATACAAATATTTTAATTACATTTCTAACGTTATTTTTTTTCCCTTAATTTAAAATCTGACCAATGTATTTAGTTAAATAAATAATATAATGGGAAAATTAATGTTTATTTTCCCTAGACTTATTTTGTGACAACATAAAACAAACATTAAATAAAAACAAATCTATATAAGAGAAATTTAAAATAAATATTTCAGTTGGTTGTCAAGGAAATATTTCGCATTTTCATTTAGTTTAACTCGATGCAGTAAATAGACACTAAATAGACACTAAAAATGCAATGTTAATTGAATTTACATAACAAAGTCTGACTATAAATAACACATAAAATCAATACAATATAAAAGAAAATATAAAAATCAACTGTAATTATTAATAAAACAATAGTACTAAAATAACACTTGATTAATTTAATTGACAAATTAAAAAACAAATTCAGTCTTTTAATATGAAAGGTGCAGTAGGTGATTGTCTTCAGAAACATTTGTTGTGCTGGTCTTTTCTCATTCCAATAGTAATGATTAAACTAAATGATCGAAATGTATTTATATGTATTTTTATATTCTGGGTGAGGAATAAGACTAAAAATGTTCATCCAGTTAAAATATGTCGGCCCATATTTCCTATAATTCTGAAAAGTAGCCCAAACTGTCTGTCAACAAATGTAGATTTGTATACCTGTGCATCTGTTCACGCAGTGCCGGCCCGTAGGGTTGAGGGGCCCTATGCAAGATTTAAAAAAAAGAGACCACTGGTGTAAAAACAGCAAGAATATAGCACAAAAAATACAATTTTAATATTTAAGTGCATACATTATTATTAATGGAAATATATTTAACCTATAATAAAATATTTACTCAGATTTAAACAAATAAACCAATGCAAATACAAATGAAAGTGCAATTGTGTTGTAAAAGCAAATCGTACATAAAACAAAGCAAATAAAATAAAATACAAATAAATAAAAAAATCAATGAAGAAGGGCACAGATTGGACACTTGTGATGTTATATTACTTAAGACACTTTTTTTGGTTTTATATCGATTTATAGGTACATGCTCGTCTTCACTTTTACATTCAACAATAAATTTACCAGAGCAGGTAACGGACGACAGGTAAGGGATATTGTGTTTCAAAGATATTATGCTAACCGGTTGGCATTTTGGCAGATCTCCTACTGCACATTTAACTACAATCGTATCTTAATAAAACAAAAAGAAATGCTAGTTTAATTTGAAATTCAATTGCATAAATGATTTATATACACTAATATATATATATATATATATATATATATATATATACTGACTTTTAAAAATATACAACAAATGGAATAAAAACACAACAAATACTATTCAGTCTTAGGGCTAAGTAACTGTGCAAATAATTTAGGGCTGCTGTATGTAGAAAAACATTCTTTTCAGCAGTTAACAGTGTTTATAGTGAGTTCATTGAGTTCATGTTTACTTAAATTAGACCGATTTTAGGTGATATTTGCAAAAAGGAAGCATGAATTGGAATGTTTGTGGAAGGGAGGCTATCCAAAACTATGCGAGTTTCATGATTAGCCAAACAGTATACACTACTTTTGTGTACTTTATTTGTGAAAACTGAAGAAAAAAAAACATGTTTGAGTTTTTGTAGTCTCCTGTTGATTCTCTGCCCCAAGAGTTGACATGCATTTCCTTGCAAAACCAAACTTCAGCAGCCTGAGCCAGAAGTGGTTTTTTCAATTACTTCCAAGAATTCTCTTAAAGTGCACAGTCACCCTCCAAAATTCCTCCATTTTGCACACAAAAGAATAACATATAAACCAGTTCAATTGTGGTAAAATGTTTGGTCAAAGTTGTGGTCTTTGCAGATCTGCCGTTCCTTTTTGAAAATATGGCTTATAAAGGCTTTCAGTCAGAGAATGTTGTTACTGGCATTTCTTGTAACATGCATTAACCATGGTAACATCATAAAGTACCTATTTTACCTTTAATGCCATTAGACAATGGTTTTAGATGGGGAAAGTCTGGAGAATTGGAAGACTAGGAATGTTTTCAAGCACATTTGATTTTAAAATAATATAAAAAATAATATCCGAATGTTATTTTTTATCATTCAAAAATCAGTATCAATAATGGATTGAACAGAGCCAACTGTAAGAAACATTGAGAGATGGAAGAACCTATACTGTCACTAAAGTTTCAATAATTGACTGTTTTCAAATATTTCTACACTAAAAAATGCTGGGTTACACACAATTCCTTCATGTTGTCCCAAGTTATTGAGTGTTATTAGGTTGTTTCAACTCATACAACTCAACAAATTTGACGATGATTTAAACAAGCAGCCAAAGTCATTTTTTGAGTTTACTATTTTTGAAAAAACCTCAAATTCACCAAAATAAGGTGAGCATGTTACATCAATCTAAAGTATGCTGGGGGTTTCACACTGCATGAGTTTACTATAGTCTTGGTCTGCAAACTAAGTCTCACAACCAAATAAAAATTGATGTGCAAACTACAGGTTGCATACTATATATTTTGTTATTAAATAATGATAAAAAACCCTAGTGGAGTAGAAAATGTACTTATTTTGCTCACCTTGGTTTTTAAACGAAATAGAAATTTCTCTTAAACTTTTTTTCTTTTCAGATGACATGTTAAACAGACACAGGTGCTCCTGCCAAATTTATGCTAGTTTTTCCTCCATTTCTTGAGTCCAAATAGATCGAAAAGTTGCCCTTTTAACTTTTCCCCTAACCTCCCTCTGGCCTGCAGATATCCATAGTAGTGGATGCTGCGCTCTCATTGGCTGTAGGTGATCACAGATGTTAATTTCAATCAGAACAAATGGCATGATCACACGGCATGATTAGAATAGCTGACAGCTCCAGATATCTCACAGGTGTCTGCAACTCATCTGGGATTCTCTCAGATCGCGTCTTTGATAGTTCACACTGTGTAAATGTTACTCACGTGAATGAGCGCTGAATTGACTGTCATTTCAGGCATTTGTCTGTGATTTCTCAAGTCGACAAGTCAAAATTGGAGCTAAAATCACGCAGTCTGAACTCGGCATCAGTTGCATCTAACCATAACTTTTACTAAGATGAAAAATGTTTTAATGTATTTCAAAAGCAAAAACATGCTATAATCAACCGATTCAGGTGTTTGTATCTTTTAGTTAATACAATTTTATAATTTGATTTGATGATATTTGATCATAGTTGATTTTGACTTGAAAGTTTACCCAAACCTTTGTTTACTCCCCCTTTACTTGTCACAAAACTTGAACACAAAGGAAGATCTTTTGAAGCAAGGGTGTAGAATTGGCATGGACAGAGGGGACAAGTCCCCACCACTATCCACCGATTGTTGAAATGTCCCCACCAATAATTTAATCGCCTCCGAAATAAAATAATTGTTTGTGGGAAGTTTTCAGTCACTGTGCAAGACTCATGTGAGACATGGACATAAGCAGCTACATTTCATTTGAAGTCAACTTCATTTATTCATTTTGTCGCCACAGCGGAATGAACTGCCAACTTATCCAGCATATGTTTTACACAGCGGATGCCCTTCCAGCCGCAACCCATCACTGGGAAACATCCATACACACTCATTCACATACACACTCATACACTACAGTCAATTTTAGCATACCCAATTCTCTTGTACTGCATGTCTTTGGACTTGTGGGGGAAACCGGAGCACCCAGAGAAAACCCACGTGAACATGGGGAAAACATGCAAACTCCACAGAGAAATGCCAACTGACCCAGGCGAGGCTCGAACCAGCGATTTTCTTGCTGTGAGGTGAACGTGTTACCCACTGCGCCACCCATTAAAGTCAAGTTCGCTACAAAAAAAGTTTTTCAATTTTGGCCTTCACGACGATTATGAAAAAACAACAATCAATATAAAAAGGTTATTGTGTCATATGCCTCCCCTTTCCAGAAGTCTGCATTCATTCCTTGTCAAAGTAAAATCATATACATTTAATTTTGCACAATAAGACATGCTTGATTTAACATTGTTTTATTGCTAATTGTATTTGATTTATTTATTTAGTTATTTTAGTTTTTTTAAGTGCAAAATTGAACATGAGGTGTTCTGTAAACGGAAGTCTTTATTAAACTACCTTTTTGTCAGACGTTCCTTTAACTTTACAGTATAAATGTGAAGTTACATTTAAATCTTACCATTGGGGTGTGGAGGTTGGTGTCAAATTAGCAAATCTACGCCTCTGTTTTAAAGAAAGCTGTAAACCTGTAACCACTGATTTCCACAGTATTTGTTTTTGCTACAGTGGGTGTCAGTGGTTGCTGCTTTTCAGAATTCTTCAAACATTTATTTTGTGTTTAACAGATTAAAGAAACTTATAAACGTTTGAAACCACTTGAGGGAGTTTAATAACCCTGCTCTTTAGTTGCGTCTTACATCAATGTTTTTTGTTTGCTTGACTTTTTGATTGATTGCAAGTTGATGTCTATTTACTTTAAATCTGCATTAAAAAGTATTTAATAGATTTGTAAATGGACTGTTCTTGCTTTGAACTTGTCCTGAACAGACCATTCAGAACATTCCCACTCCTTTAAGTCTTATCTCTTTCCAAACACTGAGTGCCTATCTGTAATTTTTCTCCTCTGGCACCCTTATGTTAATCTATATAGTCTTAATTGGAAGCAGAGGGCTGATCTGAAAAGGGACTTTTAGGTTTTCTCATGTTATACCAGTGAGGAGCCCATCTGCTTCTGATTTCCTTCCCTTCAGTCCTGTAGGGCCTGATTGGAGGAACGTCTCCAGCTGTGAGCGATGACTGCCGTGCTGTGGTATTTGTCCTGTTGCGGGGAGGCTGGTTCTGCTGCTGGGACAGCCAAAGCCACCCCCCCACCCCTCTTTCAGCCTCCATAGGGAACACAGCTGGAGGGATGGGGAAAGGAGATGCTCCATCTGATCTCCCTTCTACATAAGCGTTCACAGTCACTGGATACTTCCATCTCTTCAGTGTCCCAAACAATCACCAAGCATTCAGAGGGTAAACCAATAGTCATGTTAAGCTAACATAACTTAAGGAGACAGTTCCACCAGAAAAATGAAAATTCGGCATTGATTTGCTTTACTTGTTCCAAACCAGTTTGAAGTTTTTTGTTAAAATGTATAGCAAAAGAAGATTTATCGAGGAATGATGGAATTCTGTAACCACCAGAGTTGGGTGTAACAAATTCCACAGTAACGCATTACTGTATTCTAATATCATTTTCTGGGAACACAGTAATGTAACGAATTACTTTTTAAATTTGTGTAATTCGATAACAGCTACTAAAGTCAGTGTAATTGTGTTACTTACAATACAAATATAGATTTTACAAAACAATATTTAACATTTTTAAATCACGTTTTTTCTGCAAAGTTAGTGAGAATTCACTTTTAAATGGAGAATGCGAGCTGAAATAGTGCTGAAATAGCTGCTAACTAGAGTGGCTGCTTCTTTAAGTGGGAGTACAGACATTACTTTGATTTCATTGAGCGTAAAAACAAATATAAGTGTGAAAGGCAGTCTATGTCCAGTCTCTAAAGAACTTTTGACTGCTTTTAACTCGACCAGCAACTTGTAAAGCAGTTGAACCGAATGTATTCTAGCACAATACTTGTCACCAAGGCAGACACCAGCACCTAAAAACACTGCAGCCCAACTCACCCTAAACATTGTAAAATGGATTTTAGTGCAGAATCGGGATTGAAGGTAACTTCGGAAAATGTGAAGAGAAGCATAGCGTGTTTATATGGCTGTTCACATATCGTGTCTTAGTGCGTAAGTTCGTTATTTACTTCAGGACAGGAGGCACGCATGCTTGGACGCATATTGGAAGCGATGCGCGTGCGACACGCTCATATTTACTATACTATGAATGTCAATTGTTACAGGCATCCATTTTTCAAAAGAAAAAAGAGAACTAAGTTTGAAACAAGTGAAGATTAAGTAAATAAAAAGTGAACAATCTCTTTAAATCCTTTGAATTTGTCAAGCTGCTGTGTTAAACACATTGTAATGATTTTTAGTGAATTTTAAATTGCTAAAAAGAGCTGCAGTATTTTTATCTTTTATGTTTTAAAGTAGATACCATTGACCTCCATAGTATTTGTTTGTCCTTCTATGGATGTCAGTGTTTAGCAGTGTTGGGTGTTACTTAAAAAAGTAATCAGAATACTAATTACTTTACTTTTAAGTAATCTGATTACTTTTTACATTAAATAATTAGTAATGTAATCAGTTACTATTTTCCAGTAGTAATCATTCATTCATTCATTTTCTTTTCGGCTTAGTCCTTTTATTAATCCGGGGCCGCCACAGCGGAACGAACCGCCAACTTATCCAGCACATTTCCACGCAGCAGATGCCCTTCCATCCACAACTCATCTCTGGGAAACATCCACTCATTCACAATTTTAGCCTACCCAATTAACCCATTTTTGCAATGAATATAAACGCACTTACACTAATCATACACGATATTGCATTTTTGCCAATGTCAGTTACCAGTTTCCAACATTCTTCAATATATATCTTCTTTTGTCTTCAACAAAAACAAAACAAAGAAATTAAACTTGTTTAAAACAAGTCAAGGCTTTCGATGACAGATTTTTCTTTCTTTTTATTGTATTACATTTTTTTTATTAGTGTAACACAAGCACCTCCTGAATAAACAACTGTTGTAGGTATCACAGAATCCACGAGTCTCCATTTAATCATAGGTTAGTTGCGTGATTTTATGACAAAACTTAATGTTGTCTGTTTTACTTGTAATTAATCCAACAATCGCAGCACTTGGATTTGAAAGGCTGTCAATAGGATCTGGAAGAGATCTGATAGTTTTGCTCTCTTTCTTTGCAAACAAGTTATTAAAGTTAATCATAATTAACACATCATCTTCTCGGCCAACTTACTAGAGAATTAGATTATAAAATACTTAAATGCGCAAGACACAATGCAATATTATTTCAGCACTGGCATGTATTTCTCATGATCTTGGATTGTTTATAGCCAGTCAAACGTTTGGATAGCGAGCCCTTCCTTTATAAGCCTTTAAAGCTAATGCATATTGCTTCTGAAGTAAACATTAACTTGTAGCAGGATGGAAGAGATATATCAAACATCAGCTATTCATTCGGTGTTGCTCTTATCGATTCCCTTTCCTGTCTTAAAGATCTGTTTTCATTGGACAAACAGCTAGATTGATTTACACAAACCTGCTGTGTCCATTAAGGCCGACTTTGGTTAAAATGCTCACGTTACTTCTAGAGCAATACACTGGGAAGAACTGTGTAAACACGAATCTGCAACACACACAGGCTTCAGTCGGGATTTGTTTAGACTGTGGGGATACTCTGAACGCCATTCGTTTGTCATTTCCCTGGTGGTGACTGTAAGTAGAGCGTACTCCACATTGCCATATTTCCTACCAGATTGTTGCATTTGGAAAATATTGAATGTTTTGTTTTGTGCAGTTGCTTATTTTGTGAGAGGAATATTCTCAGAGCTGAAACAATGGGACGATAAATTTTGGCTTCTTGGGTTTGTGGATGTCAGATCCGGTGGTTAGTCCAAAACTAATGGCTTTCAAATGAGCAACAAATGGTTTATTTTCTTTATTTGTCCCTTTTTTTCAGTCATCTTTAACAGTACATAAATGACTTGTTTGTTTTGTTCTGATTTCATCCACACTGAATTTTGGTTTTAGACAGGCTCCAGAATCTCTAAATATCAAATTTGTCAGATTTCCTTCAAACTACCAGTGTACTTCTGCTAGTCTAAAATCTATTAAAAACACAACCAAAATAGGTCAGACGGCTGTAAACAGAATATCATGTGTGTCTTCTGGCACTTGTCCAGGAAGCTCTGCAGTGCTGGATATATAGAGCCTTTTTCACAGAGTTGTGAATTCTTCAAGACTGCTGATCAGATCTCTCTCGTAGAGATGCAGTAATTTACAAGTGTCTGTTCCATCGTGTGCAGTTGTGATTTGAGGCGAACCACCCACTGTTTATTTTAAAAAGTCCATAGCACAGGGTGACCCAGGATTGAGAGAGAAGTTGAAGACTAAATTATTAGCCCTCTTGTGAAATCTTTTTTTTTCTTTTTCAAATAATTCCCAAGTGATGTTTAACAGACCAAGTTAATATTGTTCTAATATTTTTTTTCTGGATAAAGTCTTACTTCTTGTAGTTTGGATGGAAGAAACTTTTTGAAAAATTTGTATTATAACCTTTACAAATTTCTTTTCTGATTGGCTACAGAGTTTTAACTAACTAACCTAGTTGCCTAATTAATTCAATTCAATTCAGCTTTATTTGTATAGCGCTTTTACAATGTAGATTGTGTCAAAGCAGCTTCACATAAATGGTCATAGTAACTGGAACAGTGTAGTTCAGTTTTTTAGTGTTTAAGTTCAGTTCAGTTCAGTTTAGCTCAGTTCAGTGTGATTTAATCATTACTGAGAGTTCAAACACTGAAGAGCAAATTCATCGATGCGTAGCTCTACCAATCCTGAACTATGCGAGGCAGTGGCAACAGCGGAGAGGGAAAAAAAAACTTCACCTGATGGGAGTGAAGAAAAAAAACCTTGAGAGAACCAGACTCAGTTGGGCACGACCATTTTAATTTCTCCGCTGGCCAAAAGTCTTGCAGAGCAGAGCTTCAGTCGCCGTAGTGGAGGCTGGAAGATGGCCTCAGCGAAGACTCGTCTGTCCCTGGAGCGTCGCTGGAAACACTGTAAAACCCAACAGTAACTTTATCAAATGAAATCAAAATTTACAGAAAGTTAATTCTACTTATTTGAAAAGAGTTTTGAACTCAGTGTTGAAGGTAATAAATTAATTGAATATCTCATTATTTAAGCTTAAATGGAGTAAGTTCACAGTACTCATATAGATTCGTTTTTAAACTTAAATGATTTGTTGCAATCGGTTTCCTAAAACAGTTCGAGTTGCGTTAACTTATTGGGTTTTACAGTACTCAGTTGGTTTGAGTTCTCTTCATTTATTGGGTTTAACTGTGCTCAAATTGCTTCGTTTACTTAAATGGATTAACTTCACAGTACACATTAGGATTAGTTTTTGACCTTAAATGGTTTGTTGCAATCGGTTTATTTCCTCAAAGGGTTTGAGGTACCTTAACGTTTTGGGTTTTACAATGTAGGCTTTTAAATTACACTTTAAGCAGAATACTTGTATATTCAGGGTGCGAACTACAGGAGAGCTACAGAAATTTGACAGTGTGTTATTTTGACGTGCAGTTTCAGTATTGTGTAATGTGATCATTGATTATTGTGTAAAAGTGCAAAAATATCATTCATTCATGCATGACAGTGATTTACACCTCACTTAAAAAAGATAACTACACATGCTATTCTTGTCATGAGCATCAAGGTGTGGGAACGCTTAGGAGCAAAGTCCAGTCATGTCATGGACTGACAGGCAGATGCTTTCATATTGACGTTGAGACACTGCTTATTCATTTTCCGAAACAAATGATCAAATGATGTGGCATTGCGTTTCGTTTTATTTGCTTCATACAGTAGGCCAAAACAATTTTCTTTTTTTTAAACACCATGACATTGCTGTAAACTTGTTGGACAATTAAGCTGAAAGCAGGATAAACTTGACAAAATGGAGCCCCTTTTTAATGGTGTTTCTTTTATTTTTAAATGTTCAATTATGTGTTACCAGAGTGAAAAGTGAGACCCCATGACATTCTATAGTCGTATGCAAAATAAAAAAGCATATGCTGTCCTTAGTGCCATCATCTTGAACTTGTAGAAAAATGATATATGACAATGCAATATGACAAGGTTATTTATTTATTTTTGTTGTTAAGTGAAGCATATTTGTGTTTGTTGATTTTATATGAAAGTATTCGTCTTATAGAAGCACTGCAGGTAAACACTAGACAAGATGTTCTGTTGTTTAGGCTGCCTTTGTTTGTCCATGTAATAATAAATCCCTCAAAAGATTTTTTCAAGCATCAAAAAAAGTTATTTATGGGAAAACAAGAGCTTTTTAGCAAGAAAGTAAACGAAAACTATTGTGGTGTTTTGTTAAATTAGCCTACTTTGTAATATTAGGTACAATTATATAGAAATATTTGTTTCATATTTATAGATTCGCGGTTTCTGCCGAGTGTGCCGGCTGGGATGAGAATCAGCACCTCCAAGTCTGGGGCCATGGTGCTCCGTTGTTGTAAAGAAGGAGCTTAGCCGAAAGACAAAGCTTTCGATTTACCAGTTGTTCCTACTTTCACCTATGGTCATGAGCGAAAGGACAAGATCTCTGATACAAGCAGCCGAAATGAGTTTCCATTGCAGCGTGGCAGGGTGCACCCTTATAGGTGAGGAGCTCTGTCACCCGGGAGAAGCTCAGAGTAGAGCTGCTGCTCCTCCACATTGAGAAAAGTCAGCTGAGGTGGCTCGGACATCTGTTTTGGATGCCTCCTGGATGCCTACCTAGGGAGGTGTTTCTTTAAAAAAAATATTGTATATTTAAATAAAAAATATTATTTGCTAAGACAAAAACAAAAAAAAGTCATTGGAGGTATAGATTCCTGGCTCATACGGGATATGACGTTTTATCTCAACCAATTCATGGACTGATGTTCTGAAAAGCAGGTCATCTGGCAAACACCTGAGCATCAGACCATAGGGCGGCCCTTGACACCAAAATCACACCCCATGCTGAGTTAATTACTAAATGCTTAAAGGCAACCAGTGAAGGAAAGCTGTGGTTTTGACACCAGATATCACTGATTGTTTTGCCGGATTCAGGGCCTCACCCACAGCAGACCACCAGCATTACAGAACCATAGCACAGAGACTGGCACCGTCACAGAGATGGCCTTGCGTCAGGCTTTCTCTGAAGTTTTAAACCATCGCCAAAACAACAGCCACAAGTGTCATGTTTTCCAGCTGTTTTCTGCAGTTCTGTTGACAGTGCCTGACTCATAACGTTTAAGGCTGGGGAGGAGAGCCGATTTTGCATGCAGTGTTTCAGTTGGCCAGTTGGCTCTGGGTTTATGAGAGCAGATGCTAATGAATGATATCACCTCTTTTTGCTCATATGGGACCTGGATTTCCAAATCCTCCCCCCAGTAAAGAGGCTTTAGGCTTCACTACCCCCTTAACAGAGTGAAATAAACACTTCAGCGGCCAGTTGTTATTTAAGATTGCAAGTTGGTTGAGTGCACAAATTCACTTCCAAAATTCGTGTCACAGAAATCTGCTAAACAATAATACATTAATACTGGCCACTTCTTTGGAGAGCTGATTCCAAAAGGAAGCATATGAGAGCGTGTAACAATGTACTCTCCATGACCAGAAAGCTTATTATGACCACAACAGAATTATCTGTTGAGGTTTGACTTCACTTACATAATTAAAATCATTAGAATTCCCTTATATGCGAGACTTCTCAAATAGTCTAGTGGTTTGGAGGCTGAACTCTCCAGCTGAAGTCTGCCATACCACACATAGCATCTCGTTCAGCTAAGGAAGATGTAAAAAAGGGTTTTATTTCATGTCAGAAGCTCTCAAAAAGTATCAAGATTTTGTTTAGATGCTTTTTCTGCTTCTGTAGGGTTAAAACTAAGGGGGTAGTTCACCCAAAAATATACATTTACTCACTATTTAACCCCTTCAAGTGGTTACTTCCAAAACTTATGAACACAAAAGATGATAATCTGAGGACAGTTGGAAAAACCAATTCGATGGAAGTCAATGGTTACAGATTTCCAGCTTTCTTCAAAATATCTTCAATTGTGTTCGACAGAAGGAAGAACATCAAACAGGTTCAAGTGAAGCAAGGCAAGGCAAGTTAATTTATATAGCACATTTCATGCACAATAGTGATTCAAAGTGCTTTACATAAACAAGTGACCGAATTATAAGTTTTGGTTAAACTATCTTTTTAAGCATTTAAGTG
Source organism: Danio rerio (assembly GCF_052040795.2). Lineage (NCBI taxonomy): Eukaryota > Metazoa > Chordata > Actinopteri > Cypriniformes > Danionidae > Danio > Danio rerio. Next base: position 33,143,654 of record NC_141033.1, on the reverse strand, counting down.
TGTTTGATTTGGACAAACTTTGACTTAAATGATATTTCTGAAGCTTTGTCTTTTTCTGCTTTAGTGGCCTAGATATTAGTTTCAACATTGACTCACTTGTTAAAACTACTCCCAATAATAATAAAGTCCTTCTGGGAATATTTTCTCCTGCATAAAAATTGAAAAACAGCCCCTCCTATGGATTTTTCTCTATATTTCTCTTGAGTATTATAATTGCTACAGGGTGCCTTGTGTTATTGTTTAAGAAATTCAACATGTGAGGCAGTGGAAATGTGGAATGGAGTATGAAATGTAGTAAAAGTGAACATGCAGGTTCTACACTGTGTTTTAAACAAAGACTTCGCCATTGTGATGATTTGTTTTTGTCTTGTTCCGTTTATTTATGTTTTCAGTCCCTAAGAAAGAACTTCTGCTACAATTTAAACCAGAAAGAAGATGTATGTATTAGTGGCACTTGTTGATTTTCACCATGAAAGGATTAATTTAATCAGAACCAGGATATATAATCAGAATATAGTCAGTTAAAAAGTCAGACTTAGCATCAGTTTAGTTAACCTAACCTTTGTAACGTTCACTTTCTTGAATTTTCTTAAGAATTAGTCCATCATTGTAAATGTCAACTAATCAGAATTGTCAAGCTTTTAATCAAAATGTCAAAGTTGCTTATTTCTATAGGCTACAACAATGTGTGATGATCAGCAAATGTAACCATTCCAAATGTTTTAATGGATAAATAAAAGAATTGTATTCGCTTGTTCTCTAATAATACTAAAGATCATGCACAGTGCTTTACTTATTTGCTTAAAATTTGGTCAATCACAAATTTATACAAATTTTCCCCAATCCACAGCGTCAAATCGGTCCTGAGCTCCACTAAAGTCAAAAGTCTTTCAAGTGATTTTCTGGGTTGAACTCTTAATAATCAGACTTTTTCTCTGACATGTCCTTACAGGCAAGGCCTAAAGGCGAAGGACTGACTCCATACCAAGGCAAGAAAAGGTGCTTTGGTGAATACAAGTGCCCAAAGTGCAAAAGGAAGTGGATGAGTGGAAACTCTTGGGCCAACATGGGACAGGAATGCATCAAATGCCATATCAATGTTTATCCTCATAAACAGGTACGGTATCCATCTTCTAACAGTTCATAAATGTGACACTGTATTACTTAACTAGGACACATGCAGGTTTATCTGATCTGTCAGTTAGCTGTGTGAGCACATACGGTGTGAAGTTCTTATGGATGGGGCCCAGCAGGTATACTTGAAACCTGAGACACAAACCCAAGACATCTGTCTAACCCAAATACCTCTTGAACTAAAGGAGGGGTCCTTTTTCGGGAAGTAACAAACTTATCTAGACTATTGAAAATAACAGTTCCAAAAGGGGGCTTTAACTGTGATGCCTTGGAAGAATAATTTTGAGTTCCCCATATATATGTCCATATAATCAGCGAAGAACCATTGAAAGAGTGTTTTCTGACTTTAATCTGAAGTTACTTTATACTTATAAAAATAAACATTCTCAATTGGCTCAATTGGATTGTATGAAACAATTTTCCATGCATGAAAACAATTTTCATTACACTGCAGGTTCTTTAGTGATTTATTTTTTACATTATAAAAGTTTTTTTTTTACTTTAAAAAAAATGGTTGTTAAAAAAATTTTCATTAAAATGGTCTTATGGGCAACCAAAATATTTTGCCATTGCTGTAAACCCCCTACCTCAAAAGAATATGATTTTTTTTAAGAGTGTAAACCAGGGGGGGCCAACCCTGTTCCTGGAGAGCCACCTTCCTGCAGATTTCAGTTGCAACCCATGTCAAACACACCTGAACCAATTAATTAGGACCTAAACACCACGTGATAATTACAGGCAGGTGTGTTTGATATGGGTTGCAACTGAAATCTGCAGGAAGGGGGCTCTCCAGGAACAGGGTTGGCCACCCCTGGTGTAAACCAATAATGGAAAAAGTGCAAAAAAGTATATATTTCAAATGCATGAATGCCAATAAAGAAACCAATTTTAAAAATAGACAACTGTATAATTGGCAAATTATAATAGCTGTATTTAGGTTGATGTTAATGTTTTAGACTGAAAGAACATTGATGAAGTTGGGTATTTGCACATGAACCACATTTTAAGGTGATTTTCTGAAACATACTAAATATGCTGAAAGACTAGATTCTTAAAGAGGCCTTATTGTGCATTATAAAAGGTCATATTTTGGTTTTGGGGGGTCTCCAACAACATGCTGATATGCATGCATAAAAAAAACACTTTCATTGTCTTATAATATGCATTTATTCTTATTAATTATCCTAACGACTCCCATATGATTTTTTCAGTTATTCATTTGTTTCCACACCTCTCCTTTGCTTGAGGCTAATCTGTGCTGATTGGTCCGATGACCCAGTCTGTTGTGATTGGTCAACTGCGTTTGGCGCAAGACAGAGAGAAACGCCCAGCAGGAATGCATTAAAGCAATGCAGTTAAACACCAGAATATTACTCTATTCTTAACCACAACCCCAAGTAATAACAGCGATACACATTCTGAGTTAATCCACACAGTGGCAAAAGTTGAACTATTTTGAAAATTGACCATGCAGCGTGTGTGAGGAACAGCTGATGGTGGTTGTAGTAACAAACAGCAGGAGATCGCAAGCACAAAGCACATTTAAATTGGTAAAGGAAGAAGCTCTCATCGCGTTTTCAATAGCCCCATACAAATTTAACCCAAGAGATACAGTAAAAGCAGTGATCTATAACAGATACTTGATTACAACTTACAACACACAATTAAAAACATATTTTGCAAACTACAGAAAATGAGACAACCATTTTAATCACACTTCACTTTTTGTAGGAAGGAGGAACAATTACAGGATCTGGAGGAAGAAGAAACTGGTCCATACAAACAGTTACTGACAAAGTCCCATACATTAGTAGTCTTTGCTGATCCTTCTTTACTAACAAACGGCCAACGAATCCCATGTTGCAGGGTAGTTATTGTATAAATCATCAGAAAAATGACAGAAACAAACACTGCACACGGTTGGTTATACTGTGGTGTTAAAAATTAACTTTACCCTTTATTTCCCACAGCCGCATGTCTGGCCATTTCTCAGGGATAGTAATCTTTGTGTCATGATCAATCCCATCATCCCTCGCACTCAGCTAGTGTATAAAGAGAAAGGCACGTTCACGTTTCACCAGATCAAGCAGTTCATATTTGGTATTGTTTAGGTTCGATGTTGATATTAACAGGCAAAAGATCTTGACGAATGATAAATCATTTAAATGACTCTAAGTCAAATCTTTTATTTAAAAAAAATATATTTTTAAACAAGTTTTACTTTCAGATTTAACCCTCAGCTGGATGTTTTCATTCACTTAGAGCTGTGTTGCACACTGCATGGAAGGTCATTTACAAAAACCCATAATAGGGGCTCTTTAAATTACATCTGCAGTCTCACTGGTTAAACTTGCTTTTAAGAATCACCTACATCATTCTAGGAAAGTAAGCATGCAAATAGATCTTTTTAGCAGCTCTCGAGAGGAAAGCATTCATTGCAATTACCTTCCCTACAAGTACTTTTGCATCCAAATGCATTAGCAGCGGTTGTGCTGAAGGAACCATCTGTTGAGAAGGCCAGCTCTTCCACTGGACAGAGTATTATAGCTAATTCCCTTCTGACAAGCAAATTCTTTAGCTTTTCAGTCTCACCCACTTAACATGTTTCCTGCAGTAAGCGTGTGAGATGTGCAGCTCACTGCAATATATATCAAAAAAGCCTTTAAGGGTTTGCAGCTGGCTGACTTTCCCTGTAACCCAAGCAAACATACCAAAAGTTCTGCTTTTATTGTTCTCTCACAATGGAAATCATTCTTCCAATGTCTGCAGTATGGAAATCGTTCAATTCTCCAGATCATATGCAGTAAAGGATTTTATATCCCCAGCCGCTCCCGATGGACGATTAACTGAAAGTATCTGAATAGTGCCAATGCCACACTGCTGTATAAAATAGCCAGACCTGTGCCAGAATCTGCTGGAGAAGCAGGCGTCCAGAGATCCCTGCTTTTATCATTCTCATATTTAACGACATGCGCAGGGAACACGGCTGACATCTTTACAGTATGAGAGCAGACATGGAGCAGAGGCATTACATAAAGTCCTCCCAAGTTTCCTGCATTTTTTTTTTTGTTTTGGCAGGAATTCATCCTGTTTATTAGAAGCATCAGCAATCCACCACTGCCAAATTATTAATTCAAAGAGGTACCAGATATTTCCTCTTATTATCATTCACAAAAGCCTTTGGCTCCCAAGCAAACACTCCCTTGGGTTGCAGCACTGTCTCCTCCCAATGGCCCGTCGTAACCTGGTTTTCCGTAATTCACCGAGCGCAACTGAGACATACAGGAAAGAATAACAAGATTGTAAAACGATCTTCCAAAAGCAATGGGTGGGAAAACAAATAATTGCAGAAGTATTATTTGTGATCAACAGCCAAAAAGATTTGGCTTGCGCATGTTCTCAGTGTCTTTTGCTTCGCATCCAAGACAAAGACTCACTATAGAGTCTTCCCTCCCTGGTTGTCATCCTGAGCGATGGAATTCTGTAGGCATCTAAAATTGCTTGGAATCCTCTAGTGTAATAATCGAGGGAAAAAAAATGAAGTATTAACAACAAAACATGTACCGCTGGCAACGATTACAAACACAACGAGGGCGAATTGGCTCTTGATAGCAGTCCTAAACAAATTTCTGACACACCCCTGCGGTTGGTCCATTGTGGTTTGAGACTTGGACTTATTGGAGATCCTGACACTTGGTCTCCAAAACCATATCTCCAAAGAGTCTGGCCAAACGCTAAAAGAGAGTTCCAATTTCAACCTGACTGCTGTTGTAGACAGAAATACACAAGTGTGATTGACATGTTCTGCTCCTCTCAGCGTCCTTTAGAGAAACCCGACGGCCTGGACGTTTCCGACCAGAGCAAGGAGCATCCGCAGCATCTGTGTGAGAAGTGCAAAGTCCTGGGCTACTACTGCCGCCGCGTGCAATAAAGAGGATCCCGAGGTCGTCTATCCCCCTTTCCCATCGCTTCGCCTACCAAGCACTCCAAGATAAAGTGAAAAGTGCCAAAATATTCATGTAAATATCTCTAACGCTAGTAATGGCTTTGTGTATCAGCCGCATGCGAGCATTTATTGTGTATAATGGACATGTTTGGGACAGTATTTCTATCCGTACGGGACGCAGTGGATTACCTCACCATTGCGTCCCCTGGTTGTGTGTTTACAGACTCCCTTCATTCTCCCTGCCAAGTGAACTATGAGGATGTGCCGAGTGCTAAAGGTGTCATGTTAGGTTGCTCATACAAAGTGTGCCTTTGAAGAGTTTTTTTTGGGTCAATAGCACATCATATTAACTGTGAATTAACAGAGGGATAATGGACTTTCCATCCCTGGCTTTTGTGTCACATATTTATTTATGTTTGTATATCGTTTTTTGTAGTGCAATTGAATGAACTAAACTGGGATTATTTCATCTGGACAGGAATTGTCTGACCCCACCTCTTGCCATTAAAAACTACTGTAGAATAGAACTTGCTAATGCTTCGGTTTAGCGCATCAGGTAGTTTGTGTCTTTCACATACACATAGAAATTGCCAAACACAAGATTCTTTTTGTGTGATGTTGGCTCAATGCAGTCACACAGAGGATTTGAATCAAGCTGTTTGGCATCTATGCAAAACCATTGCAGATTATGCAGTTTCTTTTGTTGTCGCATGAAGTGTATGGATGAACGAAACAAAGCCATGACTAGCTGATCGTCACCGTCCTTTGAAATGTGATCACGCATGTTGCCGGAGAACTGCTTCAAACGTCTTAGAAACCCAGGTTAAGCTGAAGTATTTTGGTACAAGGGTCAAAATGTGAGCTTTTCGGTCCGTGTGCTAGCATATAATAACATAGCCTGTTTTTCACTGAGATATTCGCCTCAGGATATAGAGTGTGTTTATAGGCACATCTTAGATGAAATGGTCTACATGTGTCTTAAATGAACACTGCTCAAGAAAATGTCAAATAGTTAATTCGCTATTATGTAAACATTTATTTTTAAATTCAAAATTCACTCTTAAAAATATAAGGTTTTCCAAAACAACCTTACAGTGAAAAAAAGCAACACTCCACTTTTAAAAAAGGGAACTTTACGCAATGATATTACGCATCGCTTGAAAATACTTCTGAATCATCTCGCACAAATGTCCCCATGGTTGTAAGGCACACTCCCTGTGCAAGCAGACTGTCATGTTGGTTATACTGACGCAAACTAGGCGATTTTCAAGTGTTACGCAATGTCATCAAGTTTCATGATTATGATGAAGAAAGGAGTGTAGAGTCATATCGACCTAGAAAATAGCAACTTTTCATTTTACGTCAGCCACGATTTTGTCATCGGAGATAAATTTGGGAAATCCTAAAAAATTCCTGAAATCCTAGACTGAAATCGGTGATCTTTGATCATTGGTTTGACATGTTCACTGACAAACACTTAATGCCTATTGCCATCAGATTTTTCCTGTGATGAAGTTCTGGCAGTGTCAGAAGATTTCAGACACTTTCCTGCAGTGTGACAACAACTGCGATGATTGTCAATCCAAGAATTAATAGGAGCTCCGTATTTGATGATGCGATCCATGCAACAATTCAAATGACCGAGGGGAAATGACAAAACAGTTTTTTTTCTTGTTATGTTATTGAGACTCGCCGAGTGCAAATTTGCCGCTACAGATTGTTTACATTTGCTGTGAGGAATCATTTCAGAGTGCGGGATAGTGAAAGTGTCACGGGTGGATGATGTCCAACTCCGTGGGTGTTTTCTTTGGTGTTTGATGCGTCTTCATTGTCGCTCAGTCTGACTTTATGACATGAGATCTTACAGTGTAACATGGAAGATATGTTCATGCAGTCTGACATGCTACAATCATTCAGGATTATAAAATAAAAAATAAATATAAAATAAAAATTGCATCGTGTGAGCCGGCCTTTACTGCATGTAACTACAGAAGAACCAATCATAAAATAGGAAAATAATCGAAACTCTTTTGTCATTTTTGAGTGAGAGGCTAATGGCCTAATCCAATCCAATTCATCGGTTTATGCTAAGCTAAGCTAAGCTAAAAGTGCTCCCTCCAGACCTGGGGATTGGCTAAAATATGTAAAAAACGGTAAAACTCAACTGTTTAACTCGAGGAGAGATGTAAAATGAAAAATAAGTGGAGTGTTCATCTCAAAAATCTTTATAGTAATTTAAAAATGTCATTTATGTAAAGTGCTGTTTGTAGATGCCAACAAATAACCTTAATTTCAGAGTTTTGAGCTTGACCCTTGCACTAAATTAAGTTTTATTAAAGAGATTTTCCAGTGTTTACACAATTATTCTGATCTTATTTCAGTATGAAATCCTTAATGTTTATTGTCTAACCCCCGTATACGTATGCTTAAGCATAACATGCATAACTGATGAATTCCACCCTGTTTATACTGTGATTTTTGGGAAGTGTTTTCTATCCGAGTGGACAAATATATTGTTGTAAAGGGAAAAGAAGGACAAAGTAAGTAATCCTGAAGAGATTTTGAGAAGTAATAAAACAACACTTTGGGTACATGTGATTGGTCAGAAGATATTTCGGCTTGACAGAATTATGACAGAAGCATGTTAATATTGGATGGAAGTATGTGTGCGCAGGATCTCATATAAATATATGTGCCGTTACCTCTCACTATGGCTCACACACAGTACTAACTGATCGTATTTGAGTGTGACCCAGAACTATTGAACAATAAATGTAGCTTTACGTGTTCCAGCGGGAAGTTGTCGGTGGATTTTGTGAGAATTGAGGTTGCTTTGTTAATCCTAGATGTACATATGAAGTTACATGCATTTATACAATGTGTATAATTGTTTACTTATCTTTGGAGTCCACATATTTTGTGTCAAATTTTAGTTCATGTTTCATTTATTGGGATAAACTTTGATATCTTGATTGAAGGGAACGCCTTGTGCCTTAACTCGGTTTGTTCATGAGATGATCGAGGAGATGTTGTGTATGATCACGTATGAGGCATAAAAAAAAGCCGGTTAGATGCCTAAAAATGTAAATAAGCGAATTCTGCTTAACTGAACATTTTTATTTCATTATGGGAAATTCAAGCAGTACAAACTGCCAGGGAGTCAATCATTAGATCACAGTTAAATTAAAAACAAAGCTGTTTCTGTAAGTCGCTACTTTGTTCATTGGACGTCGTCATTGTTTCTGAGAGCCTTTATTTCTTGGTAACTGTGTTTTTGCTAACGGTGTTGCTAATGGCTTCACTCTGCGTACATTCTTACACGCCAAGGTTTACTTCAGGCCTCATTTAGGCTGGAATGAGTTACTCTGCTTTCTGATAAACACAATAATGAATGGCGTAATGAAAATAACCAGCAAAATAAGTGATTCCTGCGCATTCACCTTGACGTTTATAGCTGGTAGTCTGCACGTTAGGATTTCCTTGCATCTTTGGGATCAATTTAAACTCAAACGACCGAACGCACCACTAGATAAAGGCCTCGATTTGCTTTCCTAAAGCAAAATTGTTGCATTGCACTATTGTAAAATGACCCAGAGTTTTGTAAATGTTGAAGTTAGAATTGCGCATTTGAGCTTCCCCTGATTTCTGTCCTATCAAATGGAAGACAGAGCTTGTGGTGTTGAAAGTGTACATGCATTTAAAACTATAGAAAGTGCTTTTCGCGCATGTGATTTTGTCTTGAAATACATATACTTGACTTTTATAGCTCACTTTCAATATAAACGTGTTATTTTCTATTAAAGGTATGTGTATTTTGGAAACAATATAATGATTTTGGAGCAATTTTATATCCAGAAGAGATTTTTTGTCGCTTTTTGTTTTCCATTACAAAGATACTAGTATGTGTTTTGTGTATATATTCGATCGCCATTATTATCAATTTAGTTATTTCAAAATTGTTATGATGCAATATTAAAACTTTGTATGTGAAAAAGGGCAACTTGCTGAGATGCAAAAGAGCTGGGAGTTTTTTTCTTTCTTCGATATATCTTCGGTTATATCCTACAGAAATATTTATGGAAGGATTTTGTTCTTTTTTTTAACAATTCAATTCTTTTTTGTATAAAATATGCAACAGAAGCTACTCTATGAAGAAAATATTGATGATTACATAGAATATTATTCAAAGGTTGGTACATAATTATTATGCCCTTACAAGCCATTTTTATGTGTGTGTTTTAGTATATAGTTGCCTTAGTTATGAGCATATGTGTGCTTTGATTCATTGTGTGTCTGTTATACAGCATGAATGTTGTGATTTGCATTTATAGGAAATCTTTAACGCTCGTTCTAACATCACAAACAGCTGTTTTTCATATAAAAGACTGACTCACACACTGTAAGTCACAGGGCCTTTTTACTGAGGTGTTTTATACAGTGGCAAAAAGACGTGACTAACTCCAGTCATTGACCATAACACTGTATTGCACGTACAAACGTTTTACATGGTTGAAATGTGTTAGTGAATCAGGCCCATACTGTATGAAACTGTGAGCCATCTCCAGTTACTGCCAAGTCCAGGAATGATGTCGAAATGTTTTTCTTCGTATGTAAAAAAATGGAAAGAAATCCAAGACTATTTTTCAAAACAAGTGTGTGGGACTGAAGTTTGCATGTGCATGTTTTATTTGTTTAAATGAATCAAGAAATATAATTTGTGCAATGTATTCTTATTTAATATTAATACGTTTAATTCTTGCTAAGGTATCTTTTGTAGATTACACTTCTAGATGTTAGTCATTAATAATGCCTCCGTTCACTCCTAGGATTTCCAGTACCATTAATAGATTTACTGAATGTACTGATTTAACACTCATTTTTGTAATGTCTGTAAAATATTTGTCGTCATATTGGAGTGGACAGAGCAACAGAAAGCCTTGATGAAGGAATGTACCAGAATGTAAGATGAGATGAAATCTGTTGCTCGATGTCCATGAAACGGCATTCCGATATGTGCCTTATTTGTTAGTTAGAAAAACTGAAGACTGTGCTTTTAGAAGTTTGTTCAATTAAAACATGACTAAAAGAAATACGTCTCTCTTTCATTTGTTTGTGCATGCATTGATATATAGGTACTGTATATACTTCTGTTCAGTTTGGGCCAAATATACTGTGTGTACAGCCTGTTCTGGGATTTCAACATATTCTTTGGCACGTCTCTGGGTGTTGGGAAATTGTGTCCATTTTAAATCAGTCATGCTGAAGGCAGTATGGACTGATTAATTATTTAGATACGGTCCTTGGGAATGATGCTTGTGTAATTGAAAACCAAAGTCTAAAGCCTTGGGGAGAAGTTGTCATTCTGACATCACATCTATTTAATGTTGAACAGGCCGAGGAGCGTTTCTTTTTGGGTGTGTCCACACTTGTAGTTTGGATATCTTGGTTCATTTGGTCGAGATTTGAAAAGAAAAATGACATGACTGATACATTTGGCCCCGATTTGCTTAACCCTTATGTGCTGTTGGGGATGTTTTCATCCACTCTGGAGTCTTAATTTGGCCATAACTTTCTCTGGGTTTAAGCAGATGGAATGATTTTTGTGGACAAATCTTATTTTGATACATATTTTAAGAAACTGCTTTGAAAATGTAAAAAAAAAAATCAACAAACTTGGGCAAATTTACTACCCTTTCCTGAAGTCCATTATAATGACATTTTTTGATTGCAAAGCCATAACAACATATATAATCATGCATTCTTAATTGTTGCTGGTTGTTTATATTGGGAAAAGTTAAAATGTCAATCAAATTTTTTCTGTTGATCATCAGTTGAAGTGAAAAAGAGCTTAGTTTCTGGCTTAAAATTATATAGTTGTATGGAGTATAGTGTGCACGAGTGGAGACCTCTGAGAAAAATAATAAGCAGCTCAGCTTTCAGAACATAGTAAGTGTATTGATTCTTGCACACTATAATTTGTTGTTTTGCTCCATGGAACTCCATACAAAACTTTTTTGTACAGGCCTATCTAAACAGTTAATACTGCCAACTGATGATCACAGTAAAATTACAGTTTCCCACTTTCGAACAGGGAAAAACACTAACAATTAGGAATGCATGGTTATATGGTGTCATGGCTTTGTATTTAAAAATGTCCTTATAAAGGAAGCCAATGGGGCACAACGGCCACGGAAATAAAGTCAATTTGAACAGTACACAAGGGTTAATGTTTATACAAAAAAAAATAAACTTGATTATTTTGTTACAAAAAAAAATAAAAAATTCAAACAATGCTGTGCTAAATGCACTCCTTGTATGTGCATATACAATGAAATTTCTTTTATGAATTCACAACTTGTGAAACCTTATGCCAAGTTTACACTCATTTTTAGCTCTGATTTTTACTCGTTGACATACACTACTGGTCAAAAGCTTGGGGTCAGTAGGATTTTTAAAATATTTTAAAATAAACTTATCCTGCTCACCAAAGCTGCATTTATTTCATAGTGAAATGTTATTGCACTATAAAATAACTGGAATATAATAATTTATTCCAGTGATTTTAAAGATTAATTTTCAGCTTCATTACTCCAGTCTTCAGAGTCACATGGTTTTTCAGAAATCACTCTAATAATAATATTAATTATTATTATTGGTAATTTTAATAAAATCAATAATTACTGAAGTAAAAATTTATTTTGAAACTACATACAATTAGTAATAAATATTTAATAAATATTTACTATTTATTTTACATGTAATAAATGTTGCCTTGATAAACAGAATTATTTTCTTAAAAAAATAAAATAAAAAAACATGAAAAAAAAAACTCGCCACAAACTTTTGTCCGGTAGTGTACTTTGTGAAAATACCTGAAATCGGAATCAAATTGGTGTTTGTTTACACAAGTGACAGTCAAGCTGTGTGAATGATCAATGATGCTATCTGAGAAAATATATTTGTATCAAATATTACATATTAATATAAAATATTTGGTATGCTAATCATCTTGACCTGTCTGTGATTCAAATTCCTGCCGTGTGAAATAAGTTCTGACCTACAGCCAATCAGAAAGTTTTTTTTTTTTTTTTCATTTTTTATGAGAATAAATAAGCTTTACAAAAACATTAAACTAAACAAAGCAGAAACATTTGTCGTAGCATCTTGGAGAATTTTTTTTGGCCTCCAAATCTCAACTCTGATCTCACGTGTGATCTTGATTGTTTGAGAGCCAAACAAATTGTCAACGACTGTTTCCAGTGTGTATTCTCCTGTCCCTGATCAATCTTGCAGTGTGAAAAACACTGTGATCCACAACTCTGAAAATCACGCAGTGTGAATTTAGCATTAAAGTAAACAAACCACAAGATTTACATGAGCTTCACACGGCTATTCACATTTAAGATACTGTCTTAACACATTTCCTTGTGTCAATATTTGTTTACAGTAAAATGTTAGTTTTATAAAATAGCACACAAATTCCTAACAAACACAAATAAAGATCTGCTTCATGATGTAGTTCTGACACATGTATTCTACAGTAATGTGTAATATTGTGGGAAAAAAAAGCTTCAGTATGCTGTAGTCTTTATGGTTGTATTTAGTGACATCAAAGCATCGTTTACACACTTTGAACGTCTGATATTTGAAACGAGATTCATCATAAAGCTTTGGAAAGTTGATGAAGCAATGCTTCAAAAGCAGCCATCACCAGTGAACACGCTTTCAGTTTCAGCTGGGCTCTGAAAAGCACAGGTCTGAAGACACAGATGTGTATTTTTTCACTCAGCTTAATTACTTGTAATGATTGTAAACATATGAGCGCTGTATGTGAAGGTTAAAACTTGGCAATGAAGCTGGCTTTACTCTCGAAGCCAACTTTAAGTAATTGGTCTACACATTCCAAATCCCTTAAACTTCACTAGAGGGTGGAGGCCCAAATTATATCAAGTTTGTTGCAACAATGCAGACTTAAACAGAACGGGAATGAGAACGTCTCTATAGCAACATTGCAATCGGAGAAGTCAAACAAAGCCGCCGTGAGTTCATACCCCATATGGTTTCATTTAAGAGAAAGCAGTGTTTTCCACAAAGCTTCATAATTTACTTTCATAAGGCATTACTGTGATAAGCTACACCTACACGCCGTCTGAAACGGACCGCTCATTTTCATTTCAGGCTATGTGGATGTCAGTTATAATGGAACACAGCTGACGATCTCCTATTCCCAACTGTCTCTGCAACTATTGTGTTAAACATGTTCGGAGGATTCTTGCTGAATGTTTCACACTGGAGGTGGAGAGGCTTCATAGCCAAACAGGATGTCATATCCTGCTTTGGGGGACAGGAAATCTTGTTGCTGGATAGAGACTAAAAAAAGCTTTTAGGATCATTCTCAGGAAGATTTAAAAAGCCTGCCACGCAACCAGATATACGTACTGCTGAAGTTGTAGCCGACCCTCATCTGGAAAACAGCCTTGAGTCATTAAAAAAAAAAAATGGGCACAGGATGCAAATATCCTGGAAGAAATTCCATATGTCAAAACCAGTTCTGTGTGTAATTTATTTATTTAAAATGCCTCCTGGGGTTTCTCTGGCATCGTTCTTAGAAGGTAAACAATCTCCATATAGCATTTATCCTCATTTCAAAACCAAAAAATGGCTTTAACAGAGTACATTTCCTCAATGCCCAAGGTGTTTGACCCATAAGCAAGGCTTCTTGTGTAGGAGTAAGTTATAACCATACGCACTGAGTCTTTTGCTTACTTAGCAAGCATAAAACATGTTAACGAATCCACAGACTCACACATTTAAATGGCGATAGGTAAGTACTGTAGAAAAAATACATGCGTAAAGACTTTTGGTTCGATTAAAATCAAAAATGTCCTGGGTTACTGGAGTTCTCCACAGTCTGTGATGGCAACCTTCTTCACAGTTCCTCCATCATGCAGGCCATAGGACTCCATCAGAGAGACCGTCTCCATTCCCTCTTTGACCTGTCCAAACACAACATGTTTCCCATCTAGCCTGAAATAAAATGACACAAACATCATTTCAAAGCTTAAGCAAAACCAAGGTAATGATTGAATCTCCTCAGCAGCGTACCATTCTGTTTTTGCAGTGCAGATGAAAAACTGAGAACCATTTGTGTTTGGTCCAGAGTTTGCCATTGACAAAATACCTACATGAAAAAGAGAGAGATAAAAAAAAAAAAATCAGACCACCTTCTGCGTTACTGCATGCTTTTTACAGGCAAATTTGTCACTTTAAATCATTTAATGATATAGAGATTCAGGGAAAATCTAACAATCAACAGTTCCACAATAACAAGCAGAGAAGAAGTTTTACAAAGCAGCAGGAGGTACTGGACCCAACACAACATCTGGGTTGGGTAAGTTACGGCTCTCTACAACAATTACATCCAGTCATGTATTACACAACCCAACACTATTTGCCCATATTCATCTATCAAGACGGTTTGTGGTGTAGGATCTCCCTGGCACCAAAAAAGTGCATTGGGATACGCTGGCTTTTAGAAAGTAGGTCAATTGTTTAAAGATTACAAAATCAGTTCCAGCAATTGAGGGAGCCCTACCGCCACCTTGTGGACTCATTCAGAGCACATGCTCATACAGTTTGTGCACATTTTGACAAATTGTGCTGAATCAGATCCCAGAGGAACTCAATAGATTAGATACTCTGTCAAATGAACTCTCAGATTTTTACAGAAATCAACTTTACCTACATTGAGAGTTTCTAATTAATTATTATTTGTTTTGATAATTTATTATTCATTGCCCATCTGCAACTTATTTCATGGAAAGATCAACATAGCTAAACACATATTACATAATAACAGCAACTTCATTCATCAAAATGGGATTATTAAAAAAAACACACCAGATTTTAGATTAAAAATTTATATATTTAGCTGGTGTTGTTTTGACTTTGAGACTTTATAAAAACATCCATCAAACTACTTTGTATTAAATCCTTGTGTAGAAGTCTTTCAAATTTTATATTTTAACACAGTATGTTTTATGGTGAGTGAGGCTTGACAGTGTTCAAATCCAATTCAGCATCTAGTATATACATTTGGGTCATACCTGGTCTCAAAAACAACATCGATACAACTTTACAATTGGTGGCTTTCACTAGTATGTGCTTGATTTGAAATTTATAATTTGTTACAATGTGTAAATACATGTTCTTACATTGTACTTATGATTGATTAAACCTGCATGTCATTACATATGCAATTAATTTCTGTAATTACATTTTTAATTACACTGTTGACCATCCCTTACACCTTAACCCATACTCAAATCGACCTATACCACCACCTGTCCCACAACACTACCAGTATCCCACCTCAAGAGCACCAGACGTGTTGAACACTCATATAAATATGAACACAGCAAATGAATTGTTTTAATTTATTCGATGCAAGTACATAGTAGTTAAGACCACCTAATATAAAATGGGACCATAACATTTGGAAAGTGTCTTTCATTTAATTTTGCTGTAAACATATTTTTCAATTTTCCATAGAAGCTTACAACTTATTTACAATTTGAGCATTTTACAGAATATTTATCAGCTGAACACCCCAACCTCACACCCAAAAAATTACTTTTGCACAGGAATGAATCAATGCAGGAATGCATAAATATATAAAGCAAACAAACTAAATGTTCCATACAGTGCCAGAAATTAACTTTTAACATTAAGAGGCAATATACAATTAATTCCAGGTGCATTTTCACATACATCAACAGCATTTATGTGGTCTTTTATGGCTGTATTTTAATTGTACCGATCATTTTAACCAACTACTAGAAACTGTTTATAACAAAAACAATTTAAAGCTGAACGTAAATTATAAATTTTTAACACAACAAAAAAATGTAAACCAAAAATGTATGACTATTTTTTGCATCTTAAAAAAAGTGTTTATATTTTTTTGTGCCATTTATGACACATGCCCCCATTTAATCCTGACCCTGAATGGATGGACGGACCGTATTATGGTCTTTTATTATTTATATAATACCCTTTATTATTGTGCCTGCTCATGGGAAGTAGTATACAATAGTGAGTGACATCACCTGCTCCAGTGTGTTTCAGCTTGAAATTCTCATCGTTAAATTTCTTTCCATATATAGACTTTCCACCAGTGCCATTGTGATTAGTGAAATCTCCACCCTGTCAACAGAACATCAGTCAATAAATGGCCTTGGGACCAAACTTTTTACACAAAAACAATAAAAAACTGTAGCAAAATAATAGTCACCTGACACATGAACTCTGGGATGATTCTGTGAAACACTGAACCTTTATATCCAAAACCATGCTCTCCTGTACACAGGGCGCGAAAGTTTGCTGAAAGACAAGAACCATCGTGTATTATTTGTTTATCCTTACGCATTGATGTTTAGTTGTTATATTATATACTTTTTTATTGTTTATTGAATATATTCAGTTGGTTGTATGTTTTGCAAGTTAGGGTTAGGTTCCACAGTATAGTCATTATATTGGATGAAATGCACGTGTTCTTACCAACAGTTTTGGGTACAACATCAGCGAAAAGCTGCAAATAAAATATGAAAACCGGTCTTTAGAATATTTGATGATTAATTAATAAAATAATACTACTAGCAAAAATATTGTAATTCTATACATTTAGTCGTATTTAACATTAAAATGACTGCTAAAAACGATATCATTTATCATGTTACTTTCTGTCATTGGAAGACATGGCAAGAAGAAATGTATTACTATTATAATAAACTAATAAAAAATGTACTTTGTGAATTGATATATTTGTATAATAAATCGACTTTTCGGTCTTTCTTCGTTCATTTATTCTTAGTTAACGTTACTTACAACAAGTATAATAATAAAGCACGACTTGCCTCAATAATAATTCTTCCAATGAACTCGCCGTCAGCTGCAATATCCATAAACACAACAGGGTTCTTTCCTGGTCCTGAAAGCAGCCTGCTCGCAGCGAGTGAGACAGAGCAATATTTCAAACGGCTTTTCATCTGTAACATTCTTGCTGTAGAGTTGAAAACCCATCAACAAATACATGAAAGAAAATAATCAGTGTTCAAGGTTATAACCGCGTTCACCATCGAGCTGTCAACTGTACACAAAAACACGTGACGTGTTCTTCTACGGTTAAAGGCATGAGGTCGTGTAAAACGGTCAAAATGAAGGCAACAGCGGCGCCACGTGGTGTGAGGAGTCAAAAAGAAATTATTTTCATAACTGTAAACAAAACTTGGATAGTCATTTTTTATTATTAAAGGCAAGTATGAAATCGCATTTTATCTAAAAATGATCGCCCCAGAGTTTATTATAGCTTTTTAACAGAGTTTTGTCTCGTCTATGAGCTTAGCAAGGCATCACGTTTGTTTAGGCATTATTTCGTCTTTTATCTCATTATTTATACTCTATAAATATAAGTCTTAATTTAGATGTATATCATAAAAGTCATAACGCCTAAACGTTTGAAACAACAAAAAAAAAAGGGAATTTGACTGTACTTAGGTTGTACCTGACTATAATTTGCCAATATTCGATTCAACCTTTTTTATTTGGACAAAGAAAATTTTCTACTTTTCTTAAAAGATGCGATTTGCTTTCACTCACACTAAAACAATGCTTAAAAACGTTTCCTGAACTTCTAGTCTATTTCGCATGTCAACCCTGCTGAAAAAAACAGCATTGAGTATGCTGGTAAGGTATATGTATTAAAGCTGGTGTGCTGGTCTGGTATGCTGCTTTTAATGCTGGTTCTGGTGGTCTCGATGCTGGTCTTGCTGGTCTCAATGCTGGGCAAAACCAGCATTGAAACCAGCAAGGCAGTATCAAAACATACCTTACCAGCATATGCTGTTTTTTTCACCAGGGAAATGTTATATCCTTCAACAAAAATGATCTACCAAATGAAATTCTAAGTCTTTTTAGTTTTTTTTCTTCTTTTTATTAACATAAATATTCACTCATGTCTCATTGGTTTACTTTTAAAAAAATTTTTTTTTACCTATTTTAATTTGAATTTGCGGATGTTCTTATTTTGTATTTTTTTAAAGAATTATGAAGAAAAATAAACTTTTTTGTAGCTTGAATATTTGGTAAACGTAGTATGTCTAGATTTAATTTACATTTCTCACTACTTGCAACACATTGCTCACATTTGCATACACCAATGGTAGCAAAGTAATTATTTAAATAGACAAAACTACTCAAGGCAGCCAATGTCTCAGAACAAATCTTAGTGAATCAATTCTAAAGTTTAAGTCCAACTTTCTACTACTTTATTTTTCCTCAATGTGTTCTCTTGAGGATGCCTTTTTATTAGTCTGCCAGTGGTTACCAAAGAGTTCTGCTTGCTTTGTCTGTGGTTGTTTTCTTGTAAAACCTGTGGTTTTTGCAGCTATTGAAGCACACACTTAATAAAAGACCAGAAAAACCGCAATCTTGTTTCATCTGAATACATATTTATTAGATAAATATTAGGATGTCACAGCATCTAACTACATACAGTTTTGCAAGACTAAAAATCACAATTAGTTTTTTGTTTTTTTTCTTTCTTCTGACCAGTTTAGAATATGAAATGATTGTACAACAGAATGTACAAGCAAAGACAACTGCAACGTTTGGTGCCAATCACCTCAAGATTGTACCTCATTGTTTTTGTTTTACATTTTCCTGATCGTGATATCAAAATTGTACAAACTCTGGATTTTGGTTACAATCTTTTGGAACCGCTTCTGGCCCCTGTGTCCCTATTGTCCAATTGAATTCCCCCCCAAAGGATTTTCTTCATCATCTTCTGTAGCACCTTATTAAGTACACAAGAAATGGAGCAATACACATAAGCTAAATATTACACAAATGTAAAACAAATGTGTCTTTTTTTTTCTTTTATCTCCCCTCCCCGAATTCCTCAGTCAATGTGGGATGAGTATTTTACAAAAGTGAACAAATGCTTCGAGGTTCCACAGACACTAACAAACACAGATTCATTTTACCCAATTTAGATTCTGATGGGAGGATGCAAGCTTTACAAATTCTAAATACACAATGCACATTCCCCTGGGGAAAATGAATACATTTCTGTTAACGTGTCTCTATTTATCATTTACATATGTACATGCATCCCTAATGTGCCCCTTCCCCCCTTTTCCTTCGACCCTCTCCGAACCCTGAACAAACTCACACACGCTCACACACACACACACACACACACACACACTCACACAGTCCAGTTGGTTCAAGGCTTTGTGTTCCTGCCTCGGTGCCCACTGTCTCCTCAACGACTGTACATGGATAGCACAGTTTAAAGTTCAGTTTATGCCTATTTGTGTCTACAAAGTGGGAACGAGTATGTGGCAGTGCATCTTTGAAAAAGGATATACAAGTGAACAACAGGACAAACGCTATAGAACTTGAACCCACATTTTCCTGCTGGAGTTCCAAGTGTTTCAATTGTCGACGACAAACATCATTTCTTTTGTACATAATTCTACACCAAGAAGAACAGAAGAAAACAAACAAACTAGAAACGTAATATTGCAATTCATACAAAATAACTTAAAACCGATAAACGCATCCCAAACTAATAATCGATAACAATCGTAGCTCTTCGATAGTCTTTGAGAAATCATGGAAATGTCATTATTATAATGTCATAAATACTGAGAAACTATTTGCCAGGGTCATTTTGATTTAAAAGCAAAGAAAATACAGAAAAAATAAACATTTTGTGAAAATCGACTGATCTGCTGTTATAAAAGGACTCACAGAGCACTGATTGATGCATCAATGGGTGTTGTTGAGATAGCTTAATCATGTAAATGAATTAAAAAGTACAATCTATAAATACAGTATAGAAGACATCCTAAAAACACTTTCTTCATTGTTTGCTGTAGAATTACCGTGTAAACAAAATGATAAAAGTGGGACAAATTACACATTTCAATCTAATTCAATTGGGAAATGGTCTCTTTAAAACCGCTTTGGGCCACCTTCTCAAATCAGGGTGCATAACTTTGGTAATCTATGGACATCTTGAGAATAAAATGTACATATTTTGTACAAAGAAAACACAATTATATGAACAATATATTGTGCATTATAAAATAAAACGTTACCATGACAGTTCATGAATAAAAGGCTGAATTAAAACGAGAACTAAAATAAAAGGAGATTGGCAACTGAGTGTTTTAACATCATATGCAGTTTGTGGGGTGCAAACGGTACACTGAGAGCCTAAATTGACCAAGCCTCATGCATGACAGAGAAGACGAGATGACACAAAACTGACTGACTACCCTTCCAAAAGCCAACTGCTTTCTTCTTTTACTGCGACCGCCAATGTGGAGAGTCCAATCTGTCGGAAGATGTTGTGGATACAGAAACGTTTGCGATCCTGTCTCGAGAAGGAAACATGACACATATGTCTGAAAGTGCTGGACATATGAATCGCATCGTCCTGCGGCGTGAGCGACTTTTCGCAGGACTCCCATCGCTAGTCTCTGGGATGGGAGGATTAAAATGGTTCCTGTGGTCGAGAGGTGAGCTTTTCTTCCCTTTTGTTGTCTCCTTTACAAGCTTCTAGGTGCAGTTTGACGCATTCTCTTGTGCTTTTTTTTTGTTTGTTTTTTTTTTTTGTATATGATGGAGATGGACAGACGAACAGTGTGGACATCCAGCGGACGAGGATTTGGGAAGCCGTGGTGGTAAGAGCTTGGAAGAACAGACCTTCAAGAGATTGCGGACACACAGAGGCCGGTACAGGAAGAAATATATATATTTATATATTTATATATCTGCTTTCTATTCAGGTCTTCTTTTCACAAAAGGAAAAAAATCTGAATTAAAAATGCTACAATACTTTCCTAGTGAGCGCACACGCAGTTCTGTGTGACGCATTCGTATGAACTGATTATAGCTGCACATGTATTTCCAATAGTATTGAAAGATATCACTTTAGTGCCAACCAACATGGCTGCCATATAAGCGTGGAAAAGGTTGCTTGTAAAAGAGTGAGATTATTTACACGAGGAAGAGGCAAAAGGATGGCTGTTTCCTGTTTGCAAAGTACAGAGTCAGTCTTCAGGTGCCTCTCCGTTCCTGACAGCCAAACTATCCAAGGGCCTGTGGGAAAAGGCCGACTAGAGGAAGTCAGTTGTTCTCAAAGAGGGAAAGCAGATCGTCGTTGCTGCTGCTCGGAAGGTCTGGAGGGTCTAAGTATGACAGCAGCTCGTCTGGGTTCGCCAGTTCTGGAAGAAGCTGCGGAGGATAGGACAGACAGATGTTTAGCATCTAGAAAACTCACAAGAGTAGGGATATGTTGGGTTCAATGTAAGTTGAGCTCATACAACAGTATTATGCCACAAATAAAGATACTTTAGACTCCTCATTGTAATCAAGATTATAGTTAGAATGGATGAGGGACAACTACTTTTTATGCATCTAATAACTGTCCACATTAAACCTGTCAAAGGCTTGGTGTTATTTAAGCTGTAAAGATGTTTAAATATTCATTTAAACAGTTGTTTTAGGGTTTGTTCACATAAAAACAAATGTGCTGTCATGATTTACTCACTCTCAGGTTGCTCCAAACCCATAAGACTTTAATCATTGGAACATGATGAGTGATTTTTGTCCCTCTACTTCAAGCCTATTCTCTAAATAAAAGGACACTTAAAATGCTTGTCAAAGCAGGAATAAAACTGGGGTCACATGGGAGTGTTAGAGGGTCCGGTAGGACTTTATAATAACTACACACTATTAATCATTTAATAAGCATTAACAAATAGTGAATACATTATCTGTTAAGCATTTTCAGACGTTAATAAGTTGTTTAGAAGTTTAGCTACAAATGCTGTATTCTAGACTCAAAAGCACATTTAAAAGGTGTTTAATGACTGTAAGTTCATACATTGCTAATGATTATTTTGTCATTACGTATTGCAGTATTTACAAACTAGTTATTTAAAAATAGTTGGTGCTATTTTAAGATCATTCAGAATGAGTAAGTAAATGATTAATAAACTATTTAAATTAACATTCATACATCTTATTATTCAGGCATATAATAATGGTTATTTGTATGTTAATGCTTTATTAAGCCAACTTCATCCAGTTTTGTGACCTAATCTAAAGTGAGGACTATATATGCTTTATAAATCCCTCATATGGTAAGAGACAATTAAAGGCTCAGTTATATTCTAAACAGGAAAGAAGAAAATAAATTAGTTTATTAATTTCTAATCATTTGAAGATACACAAATGAAACTATTAATTGAAAATAAATCTTTGCAATATTAACTACAAATAAAGTTACAGTACAGTTTAAACTTTGCTAAATAACTTTAAAACGCTGTATCATAATATCTTGTTAAATTATTATATACTTGTTGTTTTATCCAATTTTATTCAATTGCAATTAATCCTAATTGTATTTTGACACTCCTGTTATTGGGCAATGTTTAAAGTTTACCATCATCTTTTTTTAGATAAGATTGTTAACATTTATTGTTAATTTAATACTGAGCCTTTAATTGTCATTTATCAGGCAGCATAAATAGTCCTCACTTTAGATTAGGTCACAAAACTGGATGAAGTTAAGTCAATAAAGCACTTACTAACATACATAATAACCATTACCATATGCCTGAATAATAAAATAAATAAATGCTGATTTGAATCGTTTATTAATCATTAACAAACTCATTCTGAACGATTCTAAGTCACCAACTACTCTTAAATACAAATGGTTTGTAAATACTGCAAAACTTCATTTAATAATGAACAATTAACAAGTGATAAAGTATAAAAACACAATCATCAAGTTAAGTATACAGCATTTGTAGCTGTGCTTAAAAACTGCTTACTAACGTCTATTAATATAAAGTTAATGCTTAACAAATAATAAATTAACTATATGCTAATGTTAAATAATTATTCATAGTGTGTAATAAAGTGTTACCATAAAAAGCAATAATGCAACAAATGGCATTTGGAACCATATACAGTAGATACTTTGTACATTTTGATAGGGATCTCTCATGGAATGGTCATATTTGGGGGTCTGCTGCATCTAAAAGATTGAACTCCCATGTGGTAAAGCATCATAAAATAAATCGATATGAATCCACGTCAAATCAAGTCTCTGGAAGAAAAACAATCATTGGTATCACTTTATTTTGATGGTCCCTTTAACACATTTTGTTGAATTTAAGTTACACTGCATTTAGATGTCAACTAATTCTGAAATAGATTATACTGTAAGTAGACTGTTAGATTAGGGTTGGGATTATTGTAAGTTGACATGTACTTGCAAAGTTTCTTATAGCCAGTTAAATGTCTGTTGAAGGAGCAATATCAGCAGATATTAAGCTCCCAGTCTTTTAATACTCAAATCAGAAGTGATTGGCATATTGTTGCAATGCAACTTTTAGTCAACAAACTGTGCAATAAGGACCATCAAAATAAAGTGTTACCCAATCATTTTATATGATGATCAAATCTTATTGCATCCATGAACATATGTGAGCACAAAATCTCATTGTTTGATGAGAAAGCCCAAATGTGCTGATGTCACGAGTATTAACCTCATTGATTTTTAATGATGAAACCCTGCTTGATGGTTAAACTGCATATCTTTAGAATATGTGGATGAAATCGCTTAATACATTCTGATGTTTTGAAGTGCCAGAGTTTTCAACAGATTTTCAATGGTGCGACAGAAATCTTTCAGATTTTATTACAAAATTTATGTGTGTTTCAAAGATGATGACAATTTTCATTTTGGGGTGAACTTTGAAGTTGTCAAAGCTGGACATCCCATATAACCCTAGATATAACTTTACAAAGTGAAAGTTAAATTGTTTTGTGGTAGTCAACATTGTGCTAAATATGCTTCCACCACCTTTGCTATATCTGGAACATTCCTTAAATCAGAATATCTAGGAAACACGTAGAGCTTTGAATCATGAGGAAAGCGAGACGCTCGCATGATTGAGCAAGAAATGTTAGTAGCGCGTGATCCAGAAACCATACTCACGTCCAGAGAAGGCTCAGGCATGTCTGCGGGCCCCTGTCCACCAGGCTGGCCATCGGCGGAGGGGTTGAAGCTCATGTCGGGATGCGGGTGAGTGTTTTGGCTGGGCTGCTGTTGGGACGGGGGCTGGCGAGGGGGCTGGGATGATGGGGGGCCGCTGTGATGCAATGGCTGAGCTGATTGGCTGTTGGGGTGGGGGGACGCGTGCATGCCTGGCTGCATGGAAGCATGGGATTGATCAGCGCTCACAGGATGAGGCATCTGCGAAGGGAGGACAGAGGAGCGGTAAGGTGGAGCTCTACTGCTGAGGGAGATCAAGTGACAGGCAACACACACACAGCGGGACGAGTGCCATGCAGATGATTCCACAGCACTCACACACACACACACACACCCACACACCCTCAGAGGATTTCATAATTGTTTATATACTTTCTTTTTAACCTAGCCAGGGGATTGTCAGACTTTTTCAAATGTTTTTTCCCTTTTATTGATGAACACATTTCCTGTTAAAGTGGTTAATTCGTATGAACTTGAAAAATCTTTGTACATTTTAGTATGATTTGTTCATCTCACAACGACGGTTGGCTTTAGTGTTGGGCTTTTAGAAATCACACATTTTCATTAGGTCGAATCAAATCAAGATCTTGATTAATTGAACATTTTAACTCTATCATGATTAATGTACGATTATTATTTTTTTGTTTAATTTATGTTTTTGTCCCCATAGTTTACTGACAAATTTTCTTCTGTAAATCTGCTCACATATTACAAGTGAGAGATTTTTAAACGTAGGGTGCATTACTTGATTTTAAAATAACTGAAGTAAACACACACTATCTACTATCTATGAATATTTATTAAACATTTTTATTTATTTACATTATTCATTTATTTAACATCAAACAGTTTGCATGTTCTTCTTGTGTTCATGTGGGTTTCCATCGAGTGATTCAGTTTCCCCCACTATCCAAAGACATGCCCTATAGGTGAATTGGTAAGCTAAATTGTGAGTAGTAAATGTGTGTGAATGAGGTGTATGGGTGTTATTGGTGATGGGTTACAGCTGGAAGGGCATCCGCTGCGTAAAACATATGCTGGATAAGTTGGCGGTTGATTCCGTTGTGGCAACCCTTGATCAATAAAGGGACTGAGCCGAAAAGAATGAATGTATAAATTAATAATAAGAATAAATCATAATATAATAAGTATAATTCAGCCTTAACAGAGCAGGGTCACATGACTCCACACATGGTAGGGAAAGTAATTGAAAAAAATGACCTGGAAAATTTGATTATAGTTTCTGAATGTTGATTTTGACTACTTTGATTAATTATCCAGCCCTAATTTTTATCCCAACTAAAAGATGAATTTATACGAATTAGCCACTTTCGTTTAACAATATGGAAAACATATTTTACATGAGAATATAAATTGTTTCCTAATGAGATAGGCCTGATTATGCAGAGCTCAAAAATATTGTGAGATAGGAAATGTGTGTACAACTATTAATAAAAAACATTCTCCAGTAAGCCAACTGGAGCCTTTAAATATTTCTGTGGATAATGCGAGCCCCTGGTGTCAAAGAAAATCGAGAAACATTGTATAATCAGATATGTATGTGCTACACATTATTGCTAATGTGTTTTTAACAGTAAAATTAACTATTCATTTATGGGTTTTATTGCTTTTCAGGTTTCAAATAACAACAAAAAAACATTACCTTAAGCAGCTGTAACCAACATAATGGAAACAAACCCTATAATATTATCTTTTTGTGCATTTTCTTGCACAGAATGAAAAAATGGGACTTTTTCTGCATAATAATTCTAAATTTGAGCCAGCTTTGTAGCAAACTAAGATCCCAGCTACTTTTCTTTTATTAGTCCTGTAATTAATCATAAATTATTGTAGTAAAGTTAGTTTTGTATAAACTAAAATATTTTAGGAATACTCTGAACTTGCATTATATTGTTACATATTTTATATTTTACTTATTTATGTTTATATGTAATTATATTTATTTCATTAAAATGCCATCATTCTGTAAATCTTTTTTTTTTTAAAAGCACTGGTATCGTTTTAAAACTATCCACTTGTTAACTCATGACGTATTGATGACGTATGGAATACTGTTTCCGGGTCCAAGCCACTACTCATTTGACTTGAGAAAATATTTGTTTATGGTCACTTTTATAGCCCGATCACACATTAAAGTTAATTTGATATAAAATCATCCTGTTCACCACAGTCTCTGGACTTGCTGCATCACGAATACCAAATTTTAAACAATTTATAAAAAATGAATCACTTTCTGGCTCTCTGATATTAGGCATGTATATATATATATAATGCGATCATGATTTTCAAAAGTAATAAATCGCTTTGTAAATGTTTGTTATTACAAATTTGTTATTATTAAGTCTCCCCATACAGTTTGATAGAGTGATTTAACCTGGAAGCTGTTTCGCGTGGACACACTTAACAAGCAGATAGCTTTGCTACTGGAATCATAAATGCAAACAAATGACACCCAACCCAAGTCGAATATTGATGCTTGTTGCTTGATGTGACCTACCGTATCAGGCATGCCATGGGCGAGGGGCTTGTCGGGACCCATGAGGCTGTTGGGCACGTCTGGTGGATGTGAGAGCTGGGGTCCGTGCATGAAGTCATTCATGGGAGCTCCGCCACCAGAGTTACTGTGGGGAAAGTCAAAGTTTCCATGGCCCTGGTAACTATTGCCTGATGCACAAAACAGAGAAACAGCAATGAGGAGCGATGACCTCAGCAATGCAGAGACAAAGAGATTTAGACAGCTTGGACGGCAAATCAGCCCATTAAAAGCTCACAAGCATTAAGCTCTTCTGACTGTTCTTATGACTGCAGAGGAAAAAATTAAACGTGCTTGAACAAAGGAGCTTGTAAAACACTAAGGAGTATTTTATAAGGCAGGCAAAGAAGAAAGAGCACTGATTGGGAGCTGACCTCTACCTTGGCCCCCATATTCTCCATTGTTTCCTCCATGCTGTGGGGGGAGTGGGGTGTAGGGCGAAGGGCCGGGACCCAGCTGGGCGATCATATCCATCACATTAGGCATGATCATTTGACTGGGACTCATGGTTTTGAAACGTTTGGCCAGAGGGCCATCTGGGTCCTCCTTTATATGAATGTCCGACTTTATGGGAACCGGCCTCCAACTACACGTAGGATCGATGTTGACCTCTTCAAACTCCGAACTGCAAGAATGGGACAACATTTATGACTGTGAATTTCAGGATGCTTATGATTGAACAATCATGTCTCGCGTGCATTTTTATAGATCTCGCAAAAACAAAATTGCGTGAATAATAAACTTACTTTTGAATGGCATTGAGAATTCCCCACATGTACTGATCCACCTCCAGGCCTTCCAATAACGCTGTTTTACTGGGGACAGACAGAAACGTATAAAACAGACGGCCAAGATGAACATCGAATCACATTTATTCGGCTGCACAACACAATTCTGGTTGTAGTTTGCCACGTACTTGCATACAGGACATCGCCACGTTCCTCTCTCACAGTTCAGCTGCAGATACGACTCCAAGTCAAAGCACTGCAGCAGAAAATGACCTCAAATGTTAATAAAACTTAATGCAAAGTAACAGATATAGAAATCAGACATAAAAATATTTTATATAAATTAAAATCATATTAAACGCACATAAACTGTTAACTTTAATGTTTAGAATAATAAATACAGGTCAACTAAA
Organism: Danio rerio; assembly: GCF_052040795.2. Lineage (NCBI taxonomy): Eukaryota > Metazoa > Chordata > Actinopteri > Cypriniformes > Danionidae > Danio > Danio rerio. The sequence continues at coordinate 33,115,738 of NC_141033.1, read as the reverse complement.
GCAGGGGTTCCCAAACTTTTCAGCCTTTGACCCCCAAAATAACAATACCAGTGACTTGCGACCACCAATATCCTCTGAGGTGGTTATACTGTAAGTATAGAAACCTTGTATGCAATGGTGCACACACACCAATAGGCCCAAGTCTATTCTTTGTTTAATTTTTTATGTATGTGAGTGCTGTAAATGTGCCAAAAAGTTTAACCTGGTGCCAAAAAATCAATCTGCTTCATCTGACACTATTTCTGCATCTTTAATATTATATAATCACCCCAAGGGTCACAAGCCAATAGAAAAAAAAGAAAGTAGAATCATTATTAATTAATTTAATTAATTAGATTTTTTTGGAATCATCAAGCGACCCCCCCTTCATTGTTCTATGACCCCCACTTTGGGAACCACTGAACTAGTTCCAACATAATTTGCCATAATAAACATACAGTATATAGGCGAAAATTAAACTATAGAAATATAAAAAAGAATATAGAATCATATAAACAGGTAAATGCAATTAAATTATTTAAAAACAAACTAACACATTACAATCTAATACACCATGGTCATATAGGATTTGGTAATTATTACAATCTTAAACCACACAAATTTTTAATCAATCTTTCACATATAAAAGTTCATATTTGTTTATATTCTTATGTGATTAATATTATTTGATTAATATACTAATATTTAAACATTTGAATTCTGTCATCCTTTACTCATCTTTTACTTGTTCCTATACCCAGTTTCAAGAGGTTACACTAAGCTGATGATTGTTTATAAAGCATGTGTTTGCCATGCTGTCCCAAGAGAGAGCCATGAGCTCATAAGGTCCTCGAGCTCATGGCTTCCTGCTGTTTGCAGGACGAGAGGGGAGTTTGAGCTCAGGTAGCTCTCGAGAACTCCCCTGCTCACTTATGTTGCATGTCTTTGGATTGTGGGAGGAAACAGAACCTGGGGGAAACCCATGCAAGCGCAGGGAGAACATGTAAACTCCACACAGAACTGGCATCAATTGGCCGGTTAGGTACTTGAACCAGTGACATTCTTGCTTTGAGGCAACAGTACTATCCACTGGGCTGCCGTGCCACCCAATTAAGGAAAAAGGAGGAAGAGGGGTGGATTCTTTAAGACAAAATGTGCATCCCAAATCGCATACTTATGCACTATTGTACACCATTTTGTAGTATAAAGATTGTAAGTAGTGCGTCCACAGTGAAAACTCTAAAAATAATAAGTGTACTTTTATTACCTGGATGATGCACTCATTCAACAGGTAAAATGAAGTGTGTAATGATGGACACTTCACGCACTCAACGACTGCAGTTTTGCTCACGTAGCGGAAGGGGCGGAGCTATTGGGCGCACATGTTGTATAACTTTATTTATCTTGGATTGAGAAAGCAAAATTCTCCTACGAGAGTGACTATAGCCCCTCCCGATGGTGAATGCGGTTCTACTCATTGCAGGTATTACTTGATAGTTTTGTCATTTATTTCACTGATTTGGCAACCGGCAAATGTCATCAGGGTAACGGTTTAAGTTTCCGCTTAGTAAAAAAACATTAGTGCTCCATTTGGGACGACACTATGTACTATGCTGTTGAGTGTGTAAGTGTATAAGTACATAGTGCATGAGTGCATAGTGTATGGTTAGGGACACAGCTAAAGATGACTGAGCTAAGAAACTCTAGTTATTTATAGTGAGCTAAAAGTAATCTGATTGGTGAATCATGTGTTAGCTAATGCGGGACCAGCTGTGGTCAATCATAAGCATGTGATCCTCTGAAATAAGTTTATAAATAAACTTCCCTTATTTTTTTCAGTGATTGAACACGGAGGATGTTTTGAAGTAAAAAACTGTAACAAATGACCTCCATACTATTTGTTTATCTTATAATTGACTTTAATGGTTACAGGGTTTCAGCTTTCTTCAAAATATCTTCCTTTGTGTTCAACAGAAGAAAGAAACACAGAAAAAAAAAGTTTGTAACCACTTGAGGGTGAGCAAAAAGTAAGTACATTTTCATTTTTTGCATAAATATGACAAAAAAAGATTGGACAACTTTTAATAACTTATTAATAAATTCTATAATAATCTTTTTTAACCTTCATATGAGCATATACCGTCATAAGTCAAATAACTGAAAACATACAAATATGCCTTTGAATGATCCAAAAAAGCCTAAACTAAAAATCAAGTTTTCATATTTTCGTTCCATATTTTAGTTTCTAAAAGATTAGGCTTACAAAAAAAAATAATCTCAATGTATCATTTTCACAGAAAATCTACCCTCAGATTTCCCCCAATTTTAGATGAGCTTCAGCAATGCATACCTGCACATGTTTACAGTCGTGTCCCCTGGCAGGAAGCTGGATCCGTCGGAATGTGATTGGACACTTGAGGGACACTTTGATGGCTGTCTGCTCTACTCCATCCTCTCCATTAAGCGTGGCGTTCCCAGTGGACGCTGCTACACTACTGAAGTTTCTTTTAACTGCAGCAAAACAGACAGCAGACATTGTAAAGATTAGAGGTTGATGAAGAAGATAATGCAGAGTGACAGACATCAGCGGCTCCCAAAGAACACAGCGTCTACTTACTTTTAGTAATGCAGTGTTCAGCGGGAAGAAGCCTCTTCTTCAGGAGCCCCTGCAGGACTGATCTGACCGACGGCCTGTGCACCAGCTGAAGCACGAACAAGTGTGACTGCAACAAGACCACCATCGTCAAACAACAGGTCTTCACCACAGAATATCCATCACATGATACACTATCTGCGCCGTTCGGCTTTCAGACAGGGGAAGCATAAAACTGATACCAGCAAATGTAGAACAGAACAGAAGCCGCTTCAAATCAGCGTTATCTGATTTGGTATCACACACTGTATAACAGCTCTCTGACACGGCTGTTAAATGGCAGACTATACATTATTGAATACTCACACAACAACAGGCTGTGACGGTGATCTGGATGGTGTTTCTCCCAGGTTGACAAACGTGCTTTAGGTGCAGGGGTTTGTGCGATGTTTTATTGTCGCCCCTCTCGATGGTGAGTGGTGTGGCGTTCACGCTGACTTGGACGGATGCGGGCCAGTTGGTGTTCATTTGTCGGTCCTCGTGATGATAGCATTTAAACTGCAGCTCCAGATCAGATCTGTAGGATATGGGGAAAATTTTATTTAATGTTCATTCATTGAGTATGTTTACATGGACACCAATAATCCAATTTTAAAGCGATTAAGACAATACTCTGATAAGGAGTCTACCATGTAAACAGCATTTTTTGATTAATTTATTCTGATTAAGGTCATAATTGATTTAAAAAGAAATCAGATGAAGACATGTGGAGTTTGCGGACTTTAGTCGTATTATTGAAGTGCAGCACAGACATGTAAATGCAGCTATCAAACTATTACCATTATGTAGGACTTTTCGGCGCGCTTTGTGACAGGATATTTCAAACACTGTTGACACTATTCTCTGCAGTGAAGGACTCGAGACACCTATATAGCAAAATGCTGCGTTTTTTGCCCATACGGCGTGTGGTATCATATTCCATCAAATCAACTTTCTTCCTGCAGTTCATACTCTCATTCAATATCTCGTTTGTCACTGGAGACATGCATGAAATGTTCCAGATTGAAAGTGAAAGTGCCAAACTACAGTTGAAGATGACAAATTAAAAATGAAACGCTCAAAATTACATGAAATGTAGTTAGTAGTCTATGATGTTGTGACTTTCTTCAGTGAAACACAAAGTTGTATGTTTTGTTGTTGTTTTTTGCAATGTTTGCACTACAATATTGCATTTATTTAAAGTAAACAGAGACTAAAGTATTAAGATAGTGTATATAAAATTTAAGGTAACACTTTATTTTGATGGTCCATTTGAGTATTAGTAGACTGTATGCTTAATATCTGCTGATATTGCTTCTTCAACAGACATTTAACTAACTAATAAGAAACTTTGCAAGTACATGTCAACTTACACTAAACCTAACCCCAACCTAACAGTCTACTAATAATCTAATAAGGATTAGTTGGCATGCAGATGCAATGCAACTTCAATTCAACAAACAGACCATCAAAATAAAGTCACCAAATTTATTAACATGTTACAGAAAATTATTTAAAAGTATGTTATTTAAGTTCAGATGCAAAAACCTTTAGGTGTCATCTGACATTTTCTTCTAAAATGATATTTTTTCTCAGGCTTCTGTGTGTAGGTTCAGTCATTTCATTTTTATGAAAAAGAATGATGTTTTTTCATTGCCTTTAAAGTGAAATAACTGAGCATAAACACAGGAGGCTGAGGAAAATGCTAATTTTGGAATAAAAATTCAAATGGCACTTAAAAGGTTTATGCATCTGAACTCAAATATGTTTATTCAGTAAAAATGTAATAAGCTGGTCAAAACAGACAGTAAAACATTTTTTAAAAAAGTATTAGAAATTAACTCTGTTGTTTAAATTGTCTAATTCTTTATAAAAATATGAGCATGAGTATGGTCATCCATAAATTCACAAGTGTGGGCAAAAGAACAACAAAAGAAACTGAAGTCTTTATTGTCAAAAAAAATCAGTGTGATGTGCTATATGTACCATGCTACATGCTATGTACAGCTGAAGTCGAAATTATTAGCCCTCGTGAATTTTTTTCTTCACAAATTGTTAAACAGAGCAAGCAAGCAATTACTATAATATTTTTTCTTCTGGAGAAAGTCTTGTTTGTTTTATTTTGGCTAGAATAAAATCAGTTTTTCATTTTTTAAAAAACATTTTAAGGTCAGAATTATTAGCCCCCTACAATGACTTACCAAATTACCCTAACTTGTCCAATTAACTCAGTTAAGCGTTTAAATTGCACTGTAAGCTGAATACTAGCATCTTGAAAACTATTTAGTAAAATATTATGTACTGTCATCATGGCAAAGATAAAAGAAATCCATTATTAGAAATGAGTTTAGAACTATTATGTTTAGAAATGTGTTGAAAACATCTTCTTTCCGTTTAACAGAAATTGGGGAAAATATACAGGAGGCTAACAATTCAGGAGGGCTAATAATTCTGACTTTACTGTACATATTCAAATATAGTCGATAAAATCTTTTAACATGTAAACACTGCATACCTCCACATGAGCGTCTGGTGGACGGAGGGCCGCAGATGGAAGACATGGTTACTGACGGCCAGGTTGTGCTCTAATCTGAAAGGCTCCAGCACCACTCCATCCCTCACGGGGAAAGTCAGTCGAAGCTCCTCATTGGGATTGTCTACAGAAACAAATATTGAGATTAGATGAATTCCTAATCTTCTCATGTAGACTACAGTATCAATGTGCAGGAGGCTTTCAAGTTTGGCTCTCACTTCACCTAGTTTCACCCTTTCCCACCGAAGCACATATATTATGAATGAGCTCTGAGTGGATGTGAAAAATGCATGAATCACAGATAAATGTGCAATGGGACTTTTCTCCCCCTCTCAGCTGCAGGTGGCGGATCAAAGGGGGTTTCGCTGGTTTATTCTGATAGACTGTGACCGGGCTTGTAATACGGACAGAGTGGAGATCAATGCAATGAAACGGTTACAGTGTCGATCCTTTTGAGGGACTCACTTGGAGGCGGAGGCAGAGACGTCATGTTTGGCTTCATGTCTGGAGGAAACGGGGGCTTGACGTCCTGACTGGGTGACAGGTATGGAGGGATACTACTTCCTGGGGTCATGGGCGGTGTGGGGTTTCCAGGAACGGGCGAGTGTGGGTAGTTCACCACCTGCCGAGGAGGCTTCAGACAAAGAGACACACCATTACTAAATACAACTGCTACGTATTTTCTGAACTTGAACATACTGTATTATTACCAATGGAAAATAAGCATACTGAGCAAATAATGTTTTCACCACCTACCCCATTTCCTTGACTATAGCCATAACCACCTCCAGAGAAATTGTTGTTCTGACCATTAAACGGCTCTTGCTGAAATTGAAATGAGCAGAGAGAATGTAAACAAGATTCCAAGATAGTTGCTAATGACAGTACAAGTACATTCAGTGGTGGTTCTAGTTTAAATATCAAACATCCCCCTTCACCCATCCCCCAAGAAATAAAGACACTATGTGGTTGATTTTATATATATTTAATATATTTAAATATATATTTTAAACATATACATTTAAAATAACTATTATACATTCATTTAAATAGATTTATTTATTTTCACTAAATATGACAATTTGTTTATTATTATTGTTATTAATATTATTATTATTTAACTATTATTCTAAAAAAATAACAAAAATCTATCTTAAATGTAACTGAAAAACAATGTAAAGACACAATTGAAATAATATTCCAAGACTTTTGCATGAAAATTAATTATGACAGTTCTATAGAATACAAAAAAAAAAAAATTTTTTTCAAGAGTTCACACTTAGCTGATGATTGATTATAAAGCTTGTGTGGCATGTTGTCCTGGTAGAGAGTCCTGAGCTCATAAGATTTTTGAGCCTGGGGCTCCCTACCGTTTGCAAGGCAAGAGAGGAGATTGAGCTCAGGTAGATCTCGAGAACTCCCTTAGTTAATTAGCTTAAGTTGCATGTGTTGGACGGTGGGAGGAAACTGGGGAACCAGGGGGAAACTCATGTGAGCACAGGGAGAACGTGTAAACACCACACAGAAATGTCGATTGGCCTGGTAAGAACTAGAACCAACAACGTTCCTGCTGTGAGGCAACAATGTTAACCATTGGGCCTCTGTGCCACCTATCTAGGAAAGAAGGAGGAGTAGGGGTAGAAGGGGGGATTTTTCAAAACGAAGATGGCTGTTATATGGAACTTAAGCTATTTATAGTGGCTTAGCAAATGTCTAATTGGTGAATGTTGAATTGGATATTGCGAGACCAGCTGCAAGCAATCCTCTTGAAATTAGTTTATAAATAAACCTAAATTATAGAATTATCTGTTGTCTTACATCCGATACATGGCAGGGAATTAATGTTATAAAGTCTTCCTCCCTCAATTATTCAACTCATTATTTCTCCTTTCTGCTTCATAGCCATGCAAAGTCAAAGTAACATCATTATCATCATCATCATCATATTATATAAACTTTAGTTTTGACGACTTGCACACCGATATGCGTCAACATGCATGTAAACAAGCGCGATCAGGATCAGCGCAAGTGAGGCACGGGTGAATGGCTTTCTGAGCACGTCAATTTGTTTTCACCAGCGTTGTTTCTGTTGCAAATAAAAAATAACAAATTTGAGAGGTGAATTGAATTGTGAATGGCCTGTAATGCCTTTATTCTTGGATAACCACTCAATACACTTGCATAAAGTAAATCTTATCTCAAAGCTTTTACAGAGGCACTTTTTCTTTTGGTTCCCCTATGCCGCCCCCAGCAAGATGTCGCCCTGGCTGATTGCCAATATTGCCTATGCCTAAATCCACAACTGTTACATTTGAAAAGCCAAGCAAACTACAGGAATGAAACCGTTTGTATACCATGCCAGCTTCGAGAATCAGATTTAGTTTGCTTAAAATTCTACTTTTTATTACAAATCACTTTGGAGGCTACTAAAATCCAATCAACAATCATAGGACAGAACCAAGTATACACAATACATTATTTAAAAAAAAAAAAAAAGATCCATAACAATTTGTTGTACATCAGAATAAAAAAATGTGTCTCTTTTCCCCATGGCTTTAAACAAAATGTGGCCTTTTAAATTTAAAAACCAAGCAAAGTCAATTTACCTTATAATACTGGCCCATGGGTACCCCTGTTGGGGGGTATTGACCAGTGCTCTGTTGTCCTGGCATCCTCTGCCCAGGGTAATTGGGTGAAGGAAGTGGTCTTGAAGCGTTTGGGTTAGGGTACTGCCCTTGCTGGTTGGGAAACTGGCCATTGGGTCCAAACTGCTGGCCTCCATAGTTAGGCTGTGAAACAACAATTGTTTTATCAACTCAATTAGCCTATAGGAAAATGCCCACTGAAAGTCTAATTGAACCAGTGGTGATCTTACCTCTCCTGGATAGGGCCTTTTAGTGCCCTGCATGGGCATGGACTGAGGTCTGGGTCCAGGGTAACCCTGTTGAGGCATCCTTTGGCCATGGCCACCAAAGGGCCCCATGCCTGGGCCTCTGGGCTGGTTCATACCCATCGGTGGGCCGCTCATGTTGGAGCTATTCATTCCACCACCCATAGCAGCTGGGTTCATGCCTCCTGCCATGGATGGGGGTCCGCGAGGCCCTGGCTGGTTCATAAACTGGCTGTTGTAGCCTTGCGTAGGCCCCATCTGGAATGAGGAGCAAACCTGTGGAAAAGGCCAATGGCAAGTCAAATGAATAAGTGGACTCATTTAGAAATCCAGGATAGGGTAAGATGCCAAAACTAGAGAGACACCAACCTGGTTGTACTGGTTCATGTCTTTATTGGTCTCTTGCAGAGCCGCCACAGTGGCTGTAGCAGTGGCTGTTGCTGTAGCGGCGGCGGCAGCGACTGCAGCAGCGGCGGCGGCGGCAGCAGGTTGGGTAAAATCAGAAGGCGGTCGTGTATGCGGGGGCATGCCCATACCACTCGGTGCATTGGGCCCGCCAGGATAACTGAGGAGAAGCAATATAACACATAAATGTCTATATCTTAACTGACAGAGACAGAAATGTCTGCTTATTGGAACAGCACAGAAATCTTTCCTGGATTAGCACTTGGCACAGCCAGAAGGTGATATCATCCCTTTCGAGAAAAACATCCTTGAACTGAGTGTTGGCTTGGCTTTAAAACCTTGTGTCAAGTATCACTAATGGGAGACTCTTCTATAGCTTATTGAATCTCCCAGAGTGATGCAAAGCAACTTTGTCAAACAACTTCCCATCATTCAAGCTTGAAACTTCTTGAAACATTACCTTCCCGCAAAGCCGCCTCCTCCCGGGTGACCTGGACGCCCATACATGCTTTGCTGCATGTAGGCCTGGTTGGATCCCCCTTTAGTTGAAAACTGTTGTTGTTGGCCAGGGAACTGAGGTGAGTTAATCCCTGGGTTGTTGGCTGACATACCCGACCCTAGTGCGTTGCCTCCAGGGTTCATGGGATTGTTGGTATTGGCCATGGGGTTACCCAATACCTAGATCAAAAGCAACATCTGTTGTAAGATCAATGTTATCAGCGTCGCTGTTTTGATTCAGTAACACTGTAAGTCTGACTCACCTGACTTTGTGACGTATTAGTAACTCCCCAAACCGTTGTAACCACTGACAATGATCCTGGGGCCTGGTTGGCGTTTTGTTGCCAGGGAACGCTGTCATATGGAAAGGACCCATCACTACAAAACAGCATTCAAGCAGTCATGTGAGATCAGTTGCATCAAACATGAATTGGGAAAGAGAAAAGCTGGTTTCAACACTCCCCAACAGAGAAAGTGCTCCCTTTTGACTGCAGGACATTTGTTTTTCCATGACAATTAAGTTGTAATGTTTGTTTAGGAGGCCAATCGCCAGCCCTGAAGCACAAAATGTTCTGTAAAAAAAATCACTAAGCGAGTGAATCTCCTTAACCTCACTCCTATCTCTAGCACAGTAATGTTTTCTCTGGCTATGCATTATAGAATACCAACTTTCAATTGACGTATTTGAGAGTAATGTTACATTATCAAGTTTTTATCTGCCCTTGTTTGAAATGTTTTGAGAATAAATGATATCTGCAGTGATGTCGTCATGTTTACAGAGCTGTTAATGAAATGGCTTCTTGGGAAAGCCTAGCAATCGTGATCACATGGCACATAAAAACAAACAACTCTGTGCTGGTTGAGTGCACTAGGACTTCATTTTAAGAGGACATTCTGAGAACGCAGGAAGGGGCAAGACTTCTGTGAGTTTTAACAGTGCTGGAATGGTACCGTGAGCAACAGGGTAAGGGTAGGGTGGAGTTTTGTCTGGGTACTGACCCATGTGAGAGCGAGGGCTTCATGGAGTTCATGGGTGGCTGCAAGGGTACTTTGCCCTGGGGATCGCTCTGACGATTCTTCTGATGCCGCAACAAAAGCAGTCGTCCCAGCTCCTCGCACCAGGACGATAGGAGAGCTAGAGGAAGAAACAAACAGAGAGAACGGCAGATCAGCAAAGATCTTTGGCAAGGACACCATGCACATTTTAGCTTAACAGCAATCTTTCTCATTTTAGCTATTTAGCAGAAGTAAAACTCACTGACATGATGGGAAAGGTTGTTTCTAAACTGTTCTGATTTTTGTTGTCCACTGTGCTATTATGCAGCTGGAAGGCTATTCTATAGGTCTATCCTTTAATCTAAGAGACTGTTTACACGACCAAGTTTTTAGCAAAATATTCGAAACTTTTTATAGATTTTACCTGTTCATTTACATGACAATGATGTTATAGAGACTCAAAATGGGTCTCAAAAAAGACTTTTTTTTTGTTTTGAAAATGGCACCGTTGTGTCAGTGTAAACACCTGAAAATTAGAGTTTTTAAAAATGATAACAATGCGTGTGCATGGTTAATGTTTAGGTGTAGATCAAAGGCAAGCGAAAACAAAAAATAACGCTGGAATATGTGCTAGTGTTGTTGCTAAAGTGTTTGACTTTGGCAATACAAAGTATGGATTTACTTCACATTACAGCCGACAGCAGAGACACATCTAGCAAATATGGCAAATTCTACCTCACCCCCAACTGCACATCATTACCTACCTACAGGTACTGTTTACTAAGGAGACCGTGCCAAATACTGGCCTTTCCTATGTTATACAGAAGTTTTATTTGCTTTCACAATTATGTAAAGATATCGTTTTCAAAATGTTGTCATGTAAACGTGAAACAGGGGAAAAACTTTCCTGTTTTGGCTATAGAATTGCCGTGTAAACGAAGCATAAATCTATGGAATGTGGCATCTGTTTTAGTGTAAATCATAAAACTGATAGCTTTGCACAATCTCTTGCTTAAGTATAACAATTTGAGTTATCACTTATGTTTAAATGTTGGTATTTCTTAGGGTTAGCAGCTTGTTCAAATCTCTAACCCTCAATAAGCTGGAGGTTTGTCCCACTTTTGAAGTGTCTGGAGTTTAGCTCTAACCAGCACGGACGTTTCTACTTAGTCTAAAGATTTTGCCTGATCTGATTCACATGTGTTTAAATAGTATTACTTCACAATTGTGGCAATCCATAAACAGCTCACCCCTAATATAAACAATGGTGAGAAAGATGTCAAAAATATTGCAATGTTTTAATCAGTTCATATCTTCGCCACTAGAGGTCACTACTATTACAGTAGAAATGCACGAGTGCCTGGGATCGTCTTTAACAGCCTGTCATTATGCTTCTCATAGGATCATATGCTTTTGGTCTGCAGTGCACTTTGAGCAGCGATCCTACCACAGAAGAGCTGTCTTCCCCTGTCGTGAAGGCAGAATGACGAAGACGGGGAGAGAAAGAGCAAGAAATGGAAGATGAAAATCAGTGCTGAGGACAGTGAGTCATGCCGGGGATGTGTCCTGGCAGCACTTTACTCCTGTGAGGGGTGACAAAATGAGCCTCTCGCCATGGTGATGGAGTCGTTTCGGGATGGCAGCAGTTGGCACATAGCCAGATCCTGGTCTAATCGATTCTACACGCCGCATATGGCTGAAGTAGCGCTGCATTTAAGTGCTCTTCATACAAATGCCCCTCACACTTTGCAACTGACACTATTTAGATAGTCATTACTAGCTGAGTCATTGATGGCAAGAGTAAAATTTAGATTCACAATAATTAATTATCAAATAACTGTTGTGTGTTTTATAGACTAGCATTTTTGTAAGAAAATTTGATAGATTTTGTCATTGTAAATGGTCACTGTCATATTTTTTGACATGTATTAACCGTAACAAGCCATTTAATTAAAACAATGTAATGAAATTAAAATGAACAAAATAACTTTTTTAGGTTCCAAAAAATAATACTTAAAACCAGGTTATCCTGTCATGATATTCTTTTCTTTTAATACACTTTAATTTTATGCTAACAAGGTTCTTATATTTAACATCTTGTATTGACCTATTGCTAAAAACAAGGGGGAAATGAATTATGATAATAAAAGGCAAACACCCTGAGAACTATTTATTTTCTCTGAAAAGTTTTTATTTTAAATTTATAATATGTCAAATTGTAAAGTGGCATAATGTAATTATTAGCATTTAAATACATTTTTCTCTAATCAAATAATAAAATTCCTATATAAATATGCCTTGAAAAATTATATTACCATGTAATATAACATATTATACATGCTCCTGACAGCAATAAATAAAGCATGCTCCAGACTGCATACAGAAGACAAACAAAAGCCAGGGACTGTTTCAGTAGTGCTGCACCTCTAGTCTTACTTTGCCATCAAACAGATTCTGCAAGGGACCTTATAAAATATTCCCTTTCCCCTAAGACGCGTTCATACATAGAACAATGCCCCTCTTTCTTCTCTAAATCTACTTCACAGACAGTAGATGAGAAAAAAAATAACCTGCTCTGGCTATTTGAACAGAGAGGGTGGTGTCATGAGTCTCTCGGTTTCTCTCTCTTTCTGAGTCTGCTGCTGCAGAGAGACAGACGTCTGTCTTGGCTCTTTCCTCTCTAAATCGATCAGCCAGTAATGACTATGAAGACTGCTCAGCTGTCTCCAGCGCCTTTATTGCTGGGGGAATGTAAACGAGCACACACACACTCTCTTAACGAACACACACACTTCCACATGTGTACACACACGCACACACACTGAGGTGTTTTTACCACAGACTGCACTTCAGGGACAGCTCACACATGCATGTCTTTATTTATTCCATGAAAAAAGTAAAGTGAAATTGGTTTCCACACCTATTTTGTTTTTCAGTTTACATATTCAAACTACACAAAAGAGATTAGCGACTTGAGTTGGAGAGGAAAAATGACAGTATTCTTTGTCAGTTCCTCACATACAGTAAAGTTGCTGTAAGGACTCTGTAATTTGAAGGGGTAATGAACTGACAAATTAAAATTCCCTTGATCATTTGGCATATAGTAAGTGGGCATTGTACTAAAAGAATATTCTGTAAGTTTAAGAACTTTAACCATCTTGTTTTTAGTTATTATTTAGTTATGTATCTAAACCCCGCCTCCACAGATGGTCATCAATGCCTACTACCTGTTTAGCTCCGCCCTCTGATTTGAGGTAAATAATAAGAGAGGCAAACAAACAACAAGATGCAGCCTTCGCATTTCTTTCCTTCTGATCCCAACATTAGGAATGAGTGGATGATTTTTGTTAAAATGAAAACAGTTGCATTAAGAGCTTTGACCTTTGTTAACTTTATTTTACTGCAACATACTTCACTAAACTACAAAATACAAAGGATTTTCAGACAAACTAAAAAGACGATGATTTGCTGAATATGTTAGATCCAACAGAAAAGTCATACAGAACAGTCGATAGTCTACAGAACAAACCATCGTTATACGACTTGCCTAATTACTTTAACCTGCCTAGTTTACCTAATTAAACTAGTTAAGCCTTAAAATATCACTTTAAGCTAAATAGAAGTGTCTTGAAAATATATAGAACAATATTATTTACAGTCATCATGGCAAAGAAAAAATATCAGTTATTAGAAATGTGTTATTAAAACTATTATGTTTAGAAATGTGTTAGAAAAAAATATCTTCTCTACGTTAAACAGAAATTGGGGGAAAAAAAGGGGAAAAATTAAATAGGGGAGGGTAATAATTCTGACTTTAAATGTACATGCTGTTAAAGTTTACATTGGTGGCATCTTAAGGTTGAAGTGTTAAAATGTTTAAATATGATAAATGATTGCAAATCATACTAGTGGACACTTACAATGTTGTTAAAAGGAGGGGAGTCAAAAAAGTACAGCAAATAGCCTATTTAAAAAAATGTAAACATCTTGATAACATTTTAAAGATACCACAAACAACAGTAATAAAAGAAAAAGGCATCACTAGTAGGGCAGCACAATATGTCGTTTTAGGATCGATATCGCAATGTGGGCATCCGCAATGGTCACATCGCAAAGACATGCAATGTTAAGTCTGAATTATTGTTGACCAGGAACCACAGAATTGTATTTAATCACTGTATTTATATGAAATTTAAGCAACAACAACAACTTTTCTTATAGATTTGTCCTGTTTATAGTCCAAATATCCACATTTCAAAGCTTAAAACAAGCTTATTTTACTTACTCAGCTGGCAGATCATTTTGCTTGTTTTAAGGAAAAACTCTTTATTTTCACTTATTTCTTTTGATGGAAAAACAAACAATATTTTTCCTTTTTTAATATATTTTACTCTTCATGTTTAAGATTGTTTTTTGATATTTGGACTAGAAACGAGACAAAGTAAAAAAAAAAAAAACTTTTTTTTTTGTTGTGATTATTCAATCTCTGTCCCCGGATGCTGCCAGACTCTCCAAAATAGTCAAATCATGTTATTTATTCTATCTTGTGAAACTGTATTCATAACACAATATTTAAAGCAGAAAAATAAAATATCGCTATATCAGATTTTTCCAATATTGTGCAGTCCTAATCACTAGTCACAAATCCTTTTCTATGGCCTCATGGGATAGCACAATTCAGAATCTCATTAGAAGTCATCTTTACAGTTTAATGAATGCTATGAATTTGGACTCTATTCGCCTACTATCTAGTACGCTAGGAGGCATATGCGGATGCAGGGAAAGTCAGATGTGGATCAACATGCGGATTGATGTAATGGAGCAAATGAGCAGTTTTTCAATTGTATTCATGTGACATTAGCCATTTAATGCCGGCATTAATAACCATTTCAGAATTAAATTCAAGGACCCTTAATGCATTGCTGAATCCAAACTGGATTTCTTCCAAGAAACGGCTTTAAGTTATTCAATATCCCAGCGGCACCTGACGCACTTTCCTTTCCAAGTTCAAACACACAATTACAGTGAGAAAATGGCGTTTGTGTAAATATATCAAAGGGCTCTGTTTCAAAGAGAACGCTTCTCACCTCTCTGCGACAAGCGTGAAAGCCGTCCCAGCAGGACTGGAGCGGGAGGCTGGAATCACCCACCTACTTCAATAAGAATTATTCTACCCTGCCATTACAGAGAGCTTATCGGCCAGCTAAATCACTACCTCTGCATGCTGGCAACTGCTATTTTCTCACAAAAGACCAACTTAGAGCTCATATGACAGGTTACAGGCAGACACCGCCTGCCAATTTTCAACTGTTGTTCCCCGCCTAGCATGCCTCCCACACGTAACAAAGACTAGAGCTCTCCTGCCTGCAATTCAACCAGTAAACTCGGGCAAAAACAACCTAATCAACACGGCACCTTCCGGCAGCGCACAATATGCCTCTCGCCTAGCTTAATACAGCTACACCGTTTCACCCACAAAACATCATCATCGCCTCCACTACAACCCACGGGGATGTGTTGTCATATCCATGCACAACATTTACTGTATCGTGACCTTACAGGGATGCTTTGGTTTTGCTCCAGTATTGAGCTCATTTATTCATTAAAATGCTGCAGTAAGAAAATTAGAATATTTTGCAAACAGACTGCCAAACAAAGAAAGAACAGTAAAAAAAAAATGGAGAAATTCTAGTTTATAGAGCATATTTAAGTTTTAAATACTTTTTTTGTATACATTTCTGAAATGTACACTGTCAATTCATAAAAATCAAGACAAATGATTTTTATACACACTATATAAAAAATGTTCATAATGTTCAATAATGTTCATAATCACACATTTTTATGAATATTTTAAAGAATAATAATTTATAATTTTTCAAATGTTCATTTTTTGCACCACAGTCATGTTACCACTAGGAATGGGCTGATATGAGATTTTGAAGGTATGAAAACCTTGTATAAAAATATTCACGGTAAAACAACGTTTTTTCCCACATTTATAATATTTTGGAACAGTAAACATGTCAATCTTCATAATTTAAATGAATCATTGACTTCTGTTGTCTGCATTAGTGTCATAAAACTTTATTTACCATTTAAAATGGGACTTTTGGTTATGGAGTGGTAGTGAGAAGACGCTAGTTAATAACCCTCCTATAATTTTGAATATAAATCCTTTAAACTCGCTTAAATATTTAATACATTCTAGGTTATTAAACATGTAAAGACAATTGAAATGGCACCACAAAAGAAGAACTGAACACAAGAAAAGTGAGCTATAACGAGGCTCAAGAAATGTCGCAGGATTCTGATAACACAGACAAAGTAAAAGAGACAGAGGAGCATTATGATAGCGAACCCCTGAAAATAACCCCAGACGAACCCATTACAAGCCATTAATAAAATGGACTAAAGAGTTGTAAATAAAATTTAAGATGTTATGTCAGCAATCAAAAAGATAAAAGAATGCACACAGGAGGCAGAGGAACGCATTTCTGGAGTGGGAGATAAAATCGCTCAACTTAATGCTCCTACAAATTCCGTTGAATCACAAGTTGAAAGTTGATGGACAAGGTTGATAACATGGAAAACAGAAACAGAAAGAACAACCTGAGAATAGTAGGTTTGCTGGAACAAGAAGAGGGAGGCGATGCGTGTGCGTTTTTTTGGAGGCCTGGATTCCAAAAATACTAGAAGTGGGCTCGAGTACAATGCTTGTTATAGAACGTGCACATTGAGTTGGCCCACAACATAAGATGGAAGTTCGGAACACAAGACGTGTTACACCACCAAGAACACTAATAATAAAGGTCCTAAAGTTTAAGCAAAAAGGACAGGTGTTAGGAATGTCCAGGTCCAAGGGGGTGATTTCATACAATTTAAAACGGCATCTTTGAGTATCTTTTCTGCTGGCGATACTGCTGTCCTAAAAAAATAAATAATTAATAATAAAAAAAAAAAAACGTAAATAAAAAAAAATCTTACAGATACCATTTTGGTGGTTTTAAAACCTTGACTTTTCCAAACCGTTGTATACCTTGAAAATGGTTATCGTCCTATGCCTAGTTACCACCAAACCAAAAATCCCACTGCACTACTAGAAATCATCTGTGAGCACCATAAAGCAAGTTTCTCCAGCAAATGATATAATGCATCCCCTACTCACCAGTAAATCAGCATTAATCCCATTTCTCTTTCATTCCCTGTATTAAAACGCCTCTCTCTGTCTCCGTTTTCCTTTCATCTGTCTCTCCCTTCCCTCATTTAGTTATGCTCGCACTGCCAGACACCTGCTCCAGAAAGGGTTGTGTTGAGTGTTAAGTTGGCTACTGTAGCTCTGTGCTGGCTCTGTGGCAGTGGGCATTTCGGTGGCATGGCTGTGTGTTGGGTCTATGTCAGCGGGCATTTTGGTGGCAAGACTGGCTCAAAGTGGCAAGCGGTGATCCCAGCAGAAAGAGACGAGTATTGACATTGCCCAAGTAAGTCACTAAAATTGAGGTTTGCTTACAACAGACATACTTTTGAATAGTCTAAGGCTTACAGTAGCATTATTTGTGTGCCGTTTATTATCACAACACGGCAGATTTAATATCTGCTGATAAACACAGTGTAAAAAAGTAATTTTAGGGTGAGAGTAAAGACATTAGCAGTGTTTACAAATGAATGGGTTACGGTGTCACATTGTGTTATCTGAACACTAAAAAATTGAATGTTTTCTGAAGAGAAAGGTGAGAAATGCTCTAAATATTATTGTTAAAAAAATCACAGAAAATACACATCTGCAGTCATGACTATACAGCTTAAGTAAACTAAAAGGATCATAAATAGAAAAAGGCATTTAATATTAGGTACATTATGAAATGTAATGTTTGTTTTGTTGTTTGTTTAAAAAAAAATGATGCTGTTAAACATTTTATATGACACCAGTTCACCAAATTGTGACTAAAATTATAAAAAAAATACTATAAATAAGAATTTTTTAAAAAATTATTCAATTAAATAAAAATTTAATTGAAATAAACAAATAAGCACAACAAGCAAACAAACGAAAACTGATAAAGTGAAAACTAACAAAAAAATAAACTACAACGCCAAGATAAAATAAAAATTAATCGGACAAATAAAATGAATCTGAATTCAATACTATGGAATATTGGTTATAAAAACAATACAATGTCCAGATCCGAACACAAGATCGAAAATCGGGCCCGATCAGGCGGTTTCAGACTCGATCGAAATCGCATGTAACCTCCTGATCAGAACTCAAATATATATACGTATTTTAATATTAATATTCTCATACATTTTTTACACATCTATAGTTATGCGGTGTCACAGAGTTTGATCTCTTTCTTGACTTCACACAGAAACTGCAATGCTTGACATCCCTTTGTTGCAGAGACACTATTGGTTAAACGCTGGCAAAGTAGAGCACGGAAGCAGCTTGAAGCGGAGAGCATGAGAATGTCTGCGGTCTGAAGGTGTTATAAAGTTGATGACAACAACATTACCATAGCAAACTGTGAGATATGCAAACTTGGAATTGCTTGCCAGGTATTTTAAGTTGAGGTGCTATTTTTTTATTTTAGATTTTTTATATTTACTGTTGCACTCAAGTCCAAAAATTGATGTTATTTTTTACTCGATTGTTCAAGCTACCTCACAGAAGAGCTCTGTTTGTTAATAGAGTTGTTGAATGTTAAAATAAAGTGAATGAAATAAAAATTAAGGAACATCCTTGATCTGTTTTTTCACTCTTTTTTAATTCTTTTTTGTGTATTATATAAGTATGAGATCAGGTTTCAGTAAATACTCAAAATCAAATGACTCTAACTCTCTCTCTATATATAGATGTGTGTATTTACATATACACAGTACACACAAAATTATGTAAACACAAACACTTATTTGTATGTGATTACCCCTAATTAATTATTTGATGGTACCAGCAACAACTGTAATGGCAAACGAATGTTCTAAGACAATGTTGCCACAAAAAAGCTCTCAGACAGCCACATTTCTTAAAACTGCAAGATGCGTGACTCATATTAGCCATGTTGTGTCATCCCTAAAGGTGCCAGACTGCAGCAGAAAGGATCTGAGGGGACAACAGCCTGTGGCTCTACAGACTTCTGGCAAAACAGAGCAGAGAGACAGACACTATACAAAACCCACCAGCCCAAACCGACCCCCCTTTTTGTCTGCTCTTTGTCTAGAGTAGAAGCTCTCCAAGCAGGTTTAGTGGGCTTTGAATAAGTGACCAGGGTAAATCCCCAAATGATCCAGTGTGTAGGGAACCCAGGTCACCCACGGTTACCCAAATCGCCTCTGAAGTCGCCCAAAAAATGTTTGCCTGCTGATCCTTCTCAGGTTGGCGGTTCATAACTGCCAGCACCCCATTTCTGCCAAACATCTCAGTTTTACTGGCTTCAACGCCTTATTATGAGCTTTTTGATTATGATGTTGCTAATAAAAAGTGGATGCCAGTAAATGGTGGACAGGACAATGGAGTGGCGCCAAGATGGACAGAATCAAGCATAAACGTCCCTGTATAATGGAACAGTCTGTTCCAAAATCCTAGTGAGCTGCCATGCTGGCCAACTTACTTACATAGGCAGCATTCTGACTGAAACAGAATTTCAATTAAGTGGCATAGCTGGGCACACTCCATAGGCATCACTTCTACTACACAAACAGCACTCTGTATAAGAGGCTTTCTACCTTTTTGATGTTAGCATGTTGCTAAGCTAATATGTTCCAATATGTTTTTTCATATTCAGTTTTTTAATAATCATAAAGTCTGCAAGAACCAGAAATTGCTGCAACTTTTATTTCAGTGTACTGATGTATTGTCAACTGAAATAGTGGACTGGGTGGTTAAGAATATAGTGTAAACCAACAGAAAAGTATTCTTTTTTTTTTTTTTTTTTTTGTAGAAGTACACTCCAAACGCAGAAGCAAATGGTCAGACTTTGATTAATGATTACCAAAACAGAGCAAATTAGCAAATACCAAAACAGATTTATTACTAATTAACAGATTGATTGCATAAAACTGTGCAATAGTAAAATAAACATTCTAATAATCTGATTTCTCATGGACTTTTAGTCCTGAATGGAATATAGGCAGTTAACACTTCAATTTAGGGTGAAGATGTTACACAAAATTGCAATGAATTATGCATAATTACATGTAACTAACCCTAACCATAAAGTAAGTGCATGCAATCAATTAATAATAAGTAACCTAACCATATACCAGACGTACATATTTCTTATTTTGTGCTTTAAAACACTACACCACCTGACAAAAGTCTTGTCGCCTATAAAAGTTTTATGAAAAACAAAAAAACAACTTGATCCTAGTTGATCATTTGCAATCAGTAGTGACTTATATTGAGGGAAAAGGTCTCTAGATTCTGCTTATTTTACCAAAATAAAATATGATCATGTCTTGATTTTTTATGGTTTAATTAGGACACTAAGGTCAGGCTTTGCTGAGACAAAAGTAATCACTTAACAGAAATAATGTACAGTATAGCATATAAAGTCATGGTGCAGTGGAAAAATAATTAATATTGTGCATGACTCCCATGAGCTTGGAGGACTGCATCCCTACATCTCTGCTATGACTCACATAACTTAAGATTAATAAGTCATCTGGAATTACAAAGAAAGCATTCTTGAAGGACTCCCAGAGTTCACTAAGATTCTTTGGATTCATCTTCAATGCCTCCCCCTCCCTCTTACCCCAGATATGCTCAATACAGTTCATATCTGGTGACTGGGCTGACCATTCCAGGAGCACCTTGAACGTCTTTGCTTTCAGGAACTTTGATGTGGAGGCTGAAGTATGAGAAGGAGCACTATCCTGCTGAAGAATTTACCCTCTCCTGTGATTTGTCATCTAATGGGCAACACAAACGTCTTGGTACCTCAGAGGCTGTTAATGTAGCCATCCATCTCTCACACACCCCCATACTGAATGTAACCCCAAACCATGATTTTTTTCTTCACCAAACTTGACTGATTTCTATGAGAATCTTGGGTCTATGTGGGTTCCTATAGGTCTTCTGCAGTATTTGTGATGATTGAGGTGCAGTTCAACAGATTATTCACGGGAAAAATCCACTTTCTGCCACTTTTCCAATGACCAACCAGTCAAGTTTTTATTTGTTGCTCTTAAAACTCAGATTGACGACAATACCTATGTCAGGTAGTGTAGGTACGGTTCATTATGGTTTAAAATAGAACTGATCGGATTTCTTGCCAAAGGCCAAGCCTCAATAAAATAATTACTCAATCTTATGTCCTTCTCATTCACAGAATGCATTGGGTATTTGACTAGCGCAGTCCTCAAAGACTTTAGATTTTAAACCTCATGAGGATGCCTAGAACATAAATGTGGCTGGATTTCATCACACAAGCCATATTTCAAACATCCCTAGAGATGTTTTTTCTCACTCACTCGCTCTCTCTCAATCTGTGAAAGTCTCAGACTGATGCCACAGTGAATTGGCAGAAATGCTGAATGACCTTTTTGGACCACTCGGTGAAAATACACACGCTTGCTGTCCACATGACCATACTGTGTGTGGCCTTCATCCTCACCTCACTGAGACCATCACATCCCCTACCTGACCTCTGAAAAAGCAATAAAACCCAACAGCAAATACTGCCTTTGGGTAACAGAGCTGAAAACTAGAATAACAAATTCATTAATGCATCACTTTAGTCTGTGTAATGAAATAAAAACAGACATAATGGAATATAGCTACGAATTCCATTTGAAGATGCAGATAATCTTTTTATTTAAAAATACGAGGTCTCTTAGCCTATTTTTTTAATATAGATTCTTCCTCAATTCATTCATCTTAAATACTTTAAGCTGATTACACTCACTGAGAAAGATTTGCATTAACAGATTGAAGAACTTCCCAACAGTCTTCATAGACAGATTTGTGTAAAACCACCACACGCAAACCAGAAAACTGCACTCTTGTGATGACTACACGAAGAGAGACAAGAAAAACTGAAGGCAGTAAGGGCGTATACACACTGTTAAAAATAACTTTTAATTAGCAGTTGCTTGGATCTTGTGATTCGCAGGTGTTTTACATTTCTTTAACTGCATTATGAGACCTTGAGCTCTGTACTATCAACTTTTGATGTTGTAAATCTAACTCTACTGTTCAAAAAACTGACTTCAATTGAAATTTGTTGTACTTTGAAACAACAAATAATATAAGACATAATACATACAGAAACAAATCTGACAGTTCATCAGTGTTTTAGCACAGTAATTTGTATGATAAACCCATATCATATATCATTTCAAATTACTAAAAACGTTAATAAAAACTCTTTAATCAACATTTGTTGGAGCAAAACTCAAGGTCTAATAATGTTAAATGAAAGTGACAACAAGCTACAAGCAACCGTTAATAACCATACTTTTAAAAAAAACTAAACTGCATGTCAGCACAAAGTTCTTAAAGAATCATTTAACCTTTTTTAATGACATCTTTTATTCTTTTTCACACAAGTATGTGCAGAATTGTGCAAAACAATAATAAAAGTTTTTGTGAACTATTTGTTCCTGGTTCACTTGGTGAACCACTATCATTTTTAAAGCCAATCCTGAAATGGCAAACCCCAGAAATGTTATTTAGGTACTGTATATGTTTTGTTACGGGACCGAACATTCCAAAATGACTGTGAACTGGGCTAAATGCACTCATAGTTTTTTGGCTATTATATCATATTTTGTTATAATTTGTAAAGAGCTTTAAAAAGTGTGTGAAGAAGTCGAAACCATAAATCACTTCCTTACACACAAAAATAAAGGTCTACTGCCAGAAGTGTGTTTCCAATCTCTGTATAAATACAAAAACCAAGCATTCTTGAACTTTCTTGTCCTGTTTATGATCTTGTGACATTTCCTATTTTTGTCTTGTTTACATCAGATCCATATTTTAGTCAACCGGCAAAAAAGTTAGTGAGGAAGTTGACCAAGACGCATCTTTTAAGGCAGTGGCTCATAACCTTTTTGTTTTGCCTGAGACCCCCTTTTCCATCTGCAAATGTCTTATTAATTTGGACGGCCTCATGCCTTCATTAACAAGAACTTTGTCACAGATAAATGCACTGTTGCAGGGGCTTTGAGAAAATAGAATAAAACCATAGTTCAGGTAACTATCTTGGTTTCTCCTTCATTTCGTGTTTCCAGTATTGCTAGTGCTGTGACCCGAAATGTTTGGAGCTTCCTCACCGGGGACCAGTATACTTGGGTTAAGTATTGCTATTAGCTGCTAAAGGTGAATCAGACTTTTTTTGTGGAGGAAGAATTATAAATTTGTCCATTTTTTGGTCAACCAGGGGATAAAATCAACTACGAAAAGATGATTGTTCTCTTAATTGCCCACTGCTAAACTGCTGTTTTAAGGGGTCTCAGTTCACTTATTAGCTGTTCACTAGGGTATATATTTTAGCATTCCCACTAAAGGCTGGTTTATACTTTTGCATATGCCTGCAGCGCAAGCCTTGCGCATAGCCATGTATATATACTTCTGCATGATGTTTGTGTTGCTCTGCAATAACACCTCCAAAACTCTAGCTGGCAGTAGGTAATGTTAGTTCCTCTGTATCAAGTTTCTTTGTGGGTGTTTTGTTTTTTTCTGAACGCTACTTTAATGTACAAGTAGCTAAAACTCGCTAATTCAGAGGTGGGAACCGGCAGACGTACAAAAACTTTAATCATGAGGTAAACACAAAACTAAGTTTCCATCTGCAGCTCCTTTACCTCCTAAACACTCGCTTCATCGGGCTCATGATTCTCAGCACCGCCCACACTCATCACAGCTACCAAGCTGACCAATCACAGAGCTTGTGCTATGAGTCGTTGCAAAGTATAGTTACATTTTTTGAGAATTGCGTGTCAGCATCGGCATCAGCTACAGCGAGGGCTATACCAAATCAGCCTTTAGTTAAATGAACCACACTAAGAGCACTAACACTAGAATTTGGTTTGTGAGGTTTTTGAACCCTATCAGGTTTGTAAACACACCATATCTATCTGCGTCTGCTTTGAAAAACAACGTAACTGTAGAGCTGTGAAGCAAACCATATTCTCTCAGTTTTCAATAGTCTGCAGTGTGCAGGCATGTGTTCAGACAGCGCACTATTAGCCAATGACACGGTTTCAGATCCTCACACACGAGAGTCTCACATATTAATTAAGGCCAGAGTTGAACCTGAGTGCAGTCCACACACACACACTAATACTCACACACGCTAGAGTTATTAACCTTAAACCAAGGCTAACAGGCCACAAAGTGACCTCCTCTCACATCAGGTGACGTAACCGCTCAGGAATACCTTCAACACACACACACTTAGAATAGCAGATTAAAGCACTTTACACAAGCAACGAGTAGCTGCTTGAACAGATGAAACTGATATTCCTCATTTGAATACATTAATAAATGAGCACATGTCGGTGTCTGTTTCTGTCAGTGACAGATGTAATGCACCTCCTACATCGCAGCAACATCCGCACAAAGCGCACTCGCTGACTTTCTGCTGTCTGTCTGAGAGGACGGAAACAGCTTGATGCTCTTTTGAATTGGAAAGAAATTTGAAGCACACGGCACAGTGCATTGTCCCTACGTATTCCACTAAAATGGGAATGGATGACTGCGGATAAGCGGACAAAGACCGGCACACTACACGGGGCAGCCTTAAGAAGTGAGTGACATGTGGATGAAAGCTGTGTTTTAAACACGAGATACCACACAAAATTAGGACGGCAGAAGGCTGGAAACCTAGAGAGTGCCTGCACAAAAAGATGACGGGGGAAAATCCTGGGATAATCGGAGGTGACAGTGCAGCCCATGCGTCTGTGAAACAGGTATGGATGCTCAGTCAGAAGCCGATGGCCCCCCACATACAAACCCAGCAACAAAGAAAGCACATCAAAAGCGTCTGCGTCACCGTGATTCATCTCCTGTGACTGCACACGAATGGGTAAAAAAATAAATAAATAAAGCAGAATGAATGCCCAGGATGATGATGATGATAATGAACAGAAAGAAAGAGAGAGTGAAAGAGCTCTCCACTAGATGTGTTTCACAAGCCAAACAATGCTAGAACACAGAAGAGTACCTGTGTCACTCTGACATCTCCTGCAGGTGGTGGTTTCTGTAGGGTTCAAATTCAACAATTTACTCAAAAAAATTAAGACAAGATAGTATCAGTAAGCAGAGTTGACGTCATCAATGGGTGAACGGATGTCCTGGTGGAATTGATGGGACTTAACGGGGCCCTGATTCTGCCTCGGTCTGCTGTGCGAAACACTGACTTCTCATTTTAGAGGACGAAATGATCTAAAAATCAATGCGTTTGCTGAAATATTCCAGGTGCTTGCACATTTGTCAGAAATTTCAAGCTAAGCAGCTCTAGAGCGTTATACGCATTTTGGGTGGAACACAATAATATCACTACTAATAAATTAATAATGCCTTTAAATGTATTTACAAACAGTCATTTGAATTTAATTGTAAAATCAATGACAAATCTACAATTCAAAAAGGCATCACAAAACACCTCATGATGCATTATTTCAATTTTAATTTAATTAATATGCATCAATCTTGATGGCGTGTCATATGACTAACTCATTTGTCACCATATGAGGAACCATCTAAATATCAAATTAGTCATAACAGCAAAGACTGCTGATTTAACCTTCATCTTTTTTCCTACAGACTATGACTAGCTTCCGGACTTTTATGCTGGTCCTTATGACGAGACAATTTTTGAACAGATGGCAAAAAATGTGGTTGCGATGATTTAGTGCGCAAGATTCCTATACTGCACAGATGCCGCAGTCTCAGCTGTTTATTCATATGCTTATTCATATCGATGATGTTGAAAACTTTCCCACAACTGCTTTATATTTCTCATATGTTCCAATATGCTTTTGATGAACACAAAGTTCAAAAGAACAATAAGTATTAAACACATTTTAAATGTCTTAACTGCAACTTGTGATCACTTTTATTGCATTTAATTGTTATTTTTTATACAGTACGTAAATATAAATACATTTATTACATATAATATAAATATAAAGCCATGAACATAACATTGTAGGAATGCCAATACAATACCAAAAACATGAATTCATAAATAAATAGTCATTTCCGCCAATGCCACTAATGGCTCGATTCAGAGATATAGGGGTACGATATAGCACCGTTCGGTATGCTTTTATATCCGTTTTCACTGTCAAAAGATGCCAAAAAGCAAACACCAAGTCATTTCACTTGATGGCCATCTTTGAAATGACTCTCAGGCATTTCGCTCAGTCAATCTGTCTGAATAGAGCAACATCCAATTTTCCAAAATTGCTTGCCAAGCTTACGGTTAAATTTTATATTAAGAATAACCAATATAATTAAACAACAAATGTCTCTTTAGTTTCATTCCTAACATTTGAATTACACAAAATCTGCAGAAATGTACGTCTGGTCTGAGGCCCTCTCCCAGAGACTCACAAGTCTATAGTGATTGCTGATTGGCTCCCATACTAGAAGGCGGGGCTTCATTCTCCATATTGACCGTTATACTCTTCCCCTTTCAAAACTATACAAGTGACATGTCTTGTGTATTCTGTTAGTTCATTTCAGTAGCTGCATTCTCCGAAGGATGCAGACTTCAAAGGTGAGTCCTTCGAGGTCCACACAGGCCGAACCAAGTGTTTTGAAATGAGACGATCTAGCCTAAGGAGGAAAAATCTCGTCACCAGGCGACAGCAACAGTTGCTGTTAATAAGCGGTAATAAAATTGTAATTACTTTTTTTTTTCAGTGATTTTGAAATGGATTTAAAGCAATCTAAAGGCAAAGCCGGGTTTACAAAAGCTACAAATATATTTTCTTTGATCCATACATGTACACATAAACATGTAAACTGTCTATAAAAGAACTTTTTAGTAAGACATGTCATACTTTTTTTTTTTTTTTTTTACATGTGTTTAGATTTCGAAGTTAAAATGAAACCTAATTTATACATTTAATGCAGAGTTTTCATTTAAAATGTCCTGTCGTTATCAGCATGCAATGAATCTTGGGATGTTCGAGGCCGCAAAAGATCCACCAGTTATGTCCTTCATTACCTGGAAAATGAAGGATACATTTTTAGGCTGCACGTGAAGGAGCTTTCGAATTTTTTTGAAATTAGACAGCCTTCGTCGTGTCGCAATGCCACAATGCACTTCAAATGCATCCTTCGCAGGATGCAGCCTCTGAAATGAGAAAGAGCCGTACCGTACCACTAAGTCAGCAGACTACTGTTTGTAGTCTAACTGTTTATGGTTGCCAAGCAACATAGAAACTACTGAAAAATAACAGCAATCTTTGAGGTTACCTTAATCAACACTTTTCATCTTTGAACGCAGCTCATCCTATCAGAATTTAAATCAACAAATTTTTCTTTCAAAAACCTTTACAGTAATTAGCAAGTTTATGGTTTGTTTAGTTTGTTAACAGCCTACTTCTTCAGATGTTTACCTTGCATCCACTTTGTAACCGATGGCAACAGTAAATGTTTGCTCTGGGGCTATGACACTATCAGGGTCTGTGGAAAATTTTGCAGACAGCCGAAGTACAGCTAGCATTGTAAGATATGACTTGTAATGCCTTTCATCATCTTAAGTCCTCATCTTAAGTAGTTTTTGTATTGCTCATTATCATTTTACACACGAGATAATCAATCAAAATGTATTAGATTATTCTAATGTCCCAGGGTTACCAATACAACTTCTAAAAAATTCAACAAAAACATGGTGCTCCATTGTGGTCTCTATTTGTCTTAACCTCAAGATTAACTAGCATCCTTTTAAGCAGCCTAGGGTAACACATTTGAACAGCAAACATTAGCATAACATCTGCATGTTTAAATGAAGTAAATCCAGCAAACACAAACGAAACATAGTGCAGGCAAAGTGCAGCGAGCTATTAAAAGCTCCACAGCACAGAGGAGGAAGTTTCACACATGAACAGCAGGATCCTCATTACAGCAAACCGCTGTTTATTTCCCCATCAGCATGTACTCTGAGGCCGAGAGCGTTAACAAAACTTCACAGGAACCTGTAGACTTTGCTCGAGCAGTATATTATCCTTATGACGCTTTAACTGCTGCTCTGAAGCAGTTTCAAGAAACAACTACTTACTATAAATATCTAGGGATCTTGCCTAGACTCAGACACTCCTGTAGAAGCACAAGAGATGAAGCCGGTGCTTTCTAAATATACAAACAGCAGGAGCACAGCAGTCTACAGAAACTCCCATGATCATGATCCCTTTCAATCGGCCCATCGAACAGAAGCCAGAATGCAACGCATGGCAAACCAATGATTTACAACAACCCCGTAAAGAAGGAACATGCACTCGCCGCCAACAGTAGCCGGAGGAAGAAACTCTAGAGCCTTTGACGCTACACTGTCGCCAGGCTCACGTCAAAGAGCTAAAGAACTGACAAAAACACTGTGCCTCAAGTAGGTCAGCTCTCCTCCTGGAGATAATCAAGCCCACTCTGACCCTCTATGTGTGAGCGTTTGTGTGGGAGAGAGGGAACTAGGTCAAACGCAGTCAGTTGTTACGACTCGATCATGTGCAGGACTCTTTACGAGTTAGTTCCTGCGCATACACCTGCCCGCATGCACTCCAACCCCTCACGTGACTTACCAACGCTCCGGATCTGGCTCTCATCGCAGTCTTCTCATTGCACAGAGAAAATGGGATTTTACCAGCAGGCGAAGACAAACCCGTGAGAAATCTACAAGCTTTCTGTCTTTCTATCTCGCTCTGATTGTCTGGGGCGCTCTCTCTGTTTTCCCTCTCTTCGCCTGTCCAGCGACTGCACAATGCACATCAATTATTCAGCGGCGGTCTCTGGGTTTCCAGTGCAAAGCCAATCACAGATGGAGTTCTGTGCTAATGGGCTCCTGCTATACCTGGCTCCTCTGCTCCAAGATGTTGCCCGTGGGGAATCAGATTAAGCTCCTCCAAAACTTCAGACACACACACACATACACACAGATATATACAATGACAGCCTGTAAACTGTCTGCAGTGCAAAACCACAAAATGAACAGGAAGCAACGTTGAGTTTCAAAAGGGTTAAAAAAAGAAGCTAGAGAGACAGAGAGAGAGAGAGAGAGAGAGAGAGAGGGATGTGGGGGGCTGGGAAAGAGAAGAGCCTCAGAGGGAGAAAAAAAGCAGCAAATGTCCTCTCACCTCAGATTTATGGTGTTGTAAGTGACGTCCACATGGCTTAAACCCTTGTCATTAGAAACTGATGGAAGCCACACATTCACACACACATACACACTCACACACTCACACACACACACACACACACACACAAGCATCCATGCAATGCGACGGCCACTTTGCCAGAGGGCGGATGGGGCGGGGGGGAGGTGGGGGTGGGTTGTTGGAGCAGGGGCGGCTCACATTTCAAACTTGCAAAGAGAGGGGCGGGGTCTGTCATGGCAGACGGGCTGTATCTTGGCCCGTGACCAAATCATCCCCAGAAAGACTGAGAACAAACAACACGCTTGGATCAATTTGGTTAAAGCTGCGTTCGCAGCCCCACGATTACTGCTATCAAAGCGGGTGAATCCCGTCCATTGGAGAGCTAATCACATGACACTGATGTATAAATCCATCAGACCGCGCACGCTAATTAAGCCCGAGGCTGGTGGGCGGCCCTCTTGAGTGTCGTGCGAGGGTGAAATTAATGGAAACTGTGTTAGCTTTTAACGCTAAGTGCCTAACTTGACACTTGCTAACACTGTTAATTACACACATCTAAAAGTGTTGGATATCAGAAAGAGATCCAGCACTTCCCCGGGCTGTCAATAGCACGCGTCCATTAATGAATTAATACATAGCTGTTGAATTAGCACCGCCTAATCTGCTAATAAAAAAACTGTATCAACAGCAGAAAATTCCTTGACGCTGCAAAACAAAAACAGCAGTGTAATAATTTCCACTGACATCAAATTAGCAGTAATTCATTAAAAGCTCCAGTATACTGCAGCCTCAAAAACTTACAATGTAGAAGGAAGCATCAAGACCTCGGCGCGCACACCGTCTCCCTGCCCGACATTGAGGCGCTGCTTGTGACAGATACCTTTAATATCAAGCTACGAGGGGATGAAATAACTCAGAGAAAATGAGAGATGTCAAGGCTACGGGCTACATGAAAAAGGAGGTGAAGAGCCGAAGCTGGCTCAAACAGGAACTTGAGCTTCCTTTAACTTTTACTGCAAAGCAGTGAGTCATAACCCTCCACCAACACAAACACCTCACTCCAGTCCTCTCTTCAGCGGCAACTTCATTACACTACAAATGAGCAATCTGATCATAAACACCTCAGTGTTAAAAAGAGATGACAGACAAAAAAACATTATAATACAGAATTATCAATTATACACTTTCAAATTTGCACATTGTTTAGGTTACAACAGATGTGTAACATCCTCAAGTAATAGAAGAAAAAAGCAACAGATGCCATCTGAAATTTTCTTCAAATAGGATTTTTCTCAGGCTCCTACAGTATGTCTGGATTTAATAATTTCACTTTTATGACAAATAATAGGTTTTTTTTATCACTTTTAACCTTAAATAACTGAACATAAACATAGGTGGCTGAAAAATGCTCATTGTAGAAAAAAATTACAGATAGCACTTGCATCTGAACTCAACAAAAAAAAGAAATGTAAAGACAAACTCAGCAAAACTATCTTTTTGATTCACTCGACAATAGTGGACTTAAATATTTCTTAACTTTCCAACAATATCTGTAATATTCATCCATTACATTGTAAACTATGATCTGCAACAATACTTTACAATATTGTTTATCTTATCCAATAAATGTAGCTTTGATAAGCATAACACACTCAAAAAAGCAACTCTTAAACGACTTCTAAATATCACACATACAATCAAGCCTAATGAATATCCGGCTGGTTTGTGCTCCAAATTTAAACATAAATGGGTCAACAACAATATCTGTACTCATTTAAAGATCTGTTATGAACAGTTCTTAGTATAAATAGTATTTTAATAATTTAAGAAATCTTTGTCTACTATAAAGAATCCTTTGTGATATGGAAAGCTTCTACAAATGTTAAATTTCAATATAGACCTGTTCTTTTGGAGAGTGCTAAGTACTTTAAATATAACTGGCAAATAACTATTCAACTCAAACAAGACAGCTAATATTAACCGCATATGTCATTTGCAGACTGTTAATACTGTACCCTAAACACAAGCATGACAACTAATCTACAAAAGCTCTGTCCTCTGATCTTCGGAAGACACAGTGGATGTCTGATGTTGAAGTGAGACGTGTACACAGACAGTCAGAGGTGGGCAGAGTTTTCGGTATATTAAACCAACGGGGAGGTCCCTGGGCTTGAATTTCTTGTGTATTTGCACTTGCGTCTTCTCTGTAAACCATGTGTGTACATGACATGTGAATTACGGCTGGGTGCTGGAAAGCGATCCGTCACCTTCGACATGGCGGATTGGTTGCTCTCCTGACGTGCCTCCAGCTGGGCTGATTTACAAGCCGCTGACAGACGTCCTATGTAGAGCAGGAACATTCCTCACCATTGCGTTGAGAGATCGGTTTCACCCCTCAGCAGGGCCATTGGCCAATTTCAGACTTTTGCCCATCAGCTACTCAGAGAACTGTCATGTGTCAGATTTGATGTGCAGCTGTGTCAAGCTACTGTATTTCTAAATAACAGAAAATGGAGCCAAAGACTTGAATATAGTGGAAAGTCTTGTTCATAAAATGTGATTAATAGTGGCCATCATCACTTAATAGGTCTGATTGCATAAACTTAAGCTAATAATACTAACATGTTAATCACGAACACAGATATTTTTAAAACCACAGTTTTTCTAAAACAGAGTATCAGGTGACTGAAACTGTCTGAAAACTCCGGCCAGGGAGAAGAATTTCAGAAACTCCGGGTACAGTGTGGTCATGTGGACAGACACTACAAACAAAGTTTTTGCCTCATGAAGACCCACCCATAACTCACAAAAGTACAGAATTTGTCCCATGCATGAGCTCATTTGACCTATTTTGACTGCTACTGTATGCCATCATAAATAGTGAATCCTCTGTTGGGTGTCGTTTCAGTGTGACTTCAGCTAATCAGTTTTGGCCAATGCTAACAAATATTTTTCATCCAGCTGTGCATCTTTCGCTACAGTATAGTTGAGAAAACATTTTACAAGTAACTTTTATTTTAAATCTTGTTCTTGAAACAAAAAAAGACCAATAAAAAGGTGTGAAGCACCAAAAGCAGCCAACATTACAATTGATTTGAATACTATTTTGGCAAAAATAGTCAAAAAGTGTGGTTATGATGACCATCCGACAAGCTAATTCAGAATAGTGCTTAAAATGTCACTAGAATGCACTATTTAAATTTTATAATTAAATAGAAAATGAAGCGCTATTTGCAAAACGGTTCACTTTTTGAGGAAAAAGAACCCCCCCCTTCCAATAGGCTGGCTACGGGCCTGCATATGAAGCAATTACATTCATACATATAGACAACAACAATAAAGCCGTCTTTCCACTGCAAGACAAGAAGACATTCAAATTCAATGGAGAGTAGTCAAGGAGCTGGCTTGAGTTCCGATCATCTCCATATGCGGAAAAGTCAAATCCAATTTGAGCCGCCGATACACTGAAATGTTTGAACTCCAAGACCATATGCGACTGGCCGACCGGTTGTGATGTATTCCAGTGTTGTCCAAGCAGATCCGTAGGCGCGAAATGAGAAATACTACTTTTTATTGTTTATTTTTTAAATCAGAAAAAGTCTGTAAAAAAAAAAAACACTTCTATTCATAAATGAGTTATAAAAAATATAATTTTTATGTTGTCTCCCCATTCCCTCCAAAATTTTTAGCTGTCTATGAGTTTCTAGTATGTATTCATTCAACCATGATGAATGCACGGAGAATAAAGGTTTTTGCTTTTGCACTTCTTTATTTATTAGAATTACGAGAATTACTTTATTTACGAGACTTAGCTTCCCTCCCATTGTGCACGATGAAACCGATTTTTTTTTTCGACTGCCACTATTCCAACAATCCTGTCCAAATGTTGTGTGCAGTGGAAAAAGCGGCTTAACTGAATATTTTTCAGATATAAAAAAAAAAAAATCTACAAATATAACATTTAAAAGAACATCTTTCATTTTGAACAGTAGTTTTGTATCAACATAAGACTTACAATAATAATAATAATTAAAATTATGAATAATTATTTATTTAAATAATTACCAAAATTATACATTTAATTTATACGTATTAAGTAATTTATTTCATGCTAATTATTATTATTATTATTATTATTATTATTGTTATTATTATTATAAAATGTGATGTGATTTGAAAGTTCTTTAAATTCAGGATAAAAATTTTAGAGAGGAAAAAAAAAAAGCAAAGCATTGTAAAAATTCCTCTGCTTAATGTCTCCTCGCTTCGTACCAAATCTGCTCAATAACAGACTTTAAAAACACTTGAATTGAGATACACCTTGCAATTATCTTGTCGCAACATCTCACTCTGAACAATGGCACACTATCTGCACTTCTGTGTGCAGGCGCAAACCTGATTTAGGAAGTTGACTATTTTCTTCAGCAAAGCGTTTAAATAATAGCAGGCTTTCTGAATGGGCCGATGCGAGTGAGAAACATCTCTTAACAGACAAACACATCAGCTGTCAATCTCTCAACTAACCTGCTCTGATTAAATATCAGCAGCACACGCGTGGAGGGAAGAACTGGATTTCGATCTAAGCGACTGTTGTGACTGACAGCATATTGTTGAAGTACTGTCAAAGGCAATTGTGATGCAGTGAGTAATAATTAACATATGCTCAATAAAAGCAATCTCAGACGAGGTATTTAGCCATTCTTGGTTCAGACACAACTGTGCGCTCTAAAGAGGGAGATTTTAGGCTAAATAATTATCCTATTGCACTGGCAGTGGGGTGCCAAACAAAGCCTGGTTAAAAAGTCTGTCGATAGCGGGTGAGCAGAAAAGATCAGACTGTATAAGAGTGCACACACGTGCAAACGCACACACACACACACACACACACACTCACAAACAGATGCAAACACACAGCGGGCTGATAATTCCTATAATCACAGATTAATACTGGCAGATAATCCTGATGACAGAGAGGTCAGCACTCACAAACCAGCACAAACTGACAGACTAGACTGTATCTACGCACGCACACACACCGTTGACACATTCCTGCAGATCAGAGGATAATCGCACGATCGAGATGCTACAATCACTTTGAACTGATTAGATCTCTCTATTGTCAGCGCACTGTAAATATAATTTCCCATTCAGCGTGTTTGTACTGATTTCTACACTCCCTGACAAAAGTGTTGTCGTCGATCCCAGTTATAAGTGCAACAAATAATAACTTGACTTCAAGTTGATCATTTGGAAAAGTGGCAGAAGGTAAATTTTACTGATGAATCATCTGTTGAACTGCATCCCAATCATCACAGATACTGCAAAAGACCTATTGGAACCTACATGGAGCCAAGATCCTTATAGACATCAGTCAACTTTGTGAAGGAAAAATCATAGTTTGGGGTTACATTCAGTATGGGGGCATGCGAGAGATCTGCTGAGTGAATGGCAACATCAACAGTCTAGTAGGTATCAAGACATTTGTGCTGCCTGTTACATTACACACCACAGGAGAGGGTAAATTCTTCAGCAGGATAGCGCTCATTCTTATACTTCAGCCTCCACATCAAAGTTCCTGAAAGCAAAGAAGGTCAAGGTGCTCCAGGATTGGCCAGCCCAGTTACACAATAATGAACATTATTGTGCATGTCTGGGATAAGATGGAGGACGCACTGAAGATGAATCCAAAGAATCTGGATGAACTCTGGGAGTCCTGCAAGAACAGTTTCTTTGCCATTCCAGATGACTTTATTAATAAGTTTTTTGAGTCATCACAGAGATACATGGATGCAGTCGTCTAAGATCGTTCATAAGCCTAATCTAGAGGCTTTTGCCTTCCATATAAGCCACTTCTGATATCAAATGATCAACTAGAAGACAAGTTATTATTTGTTGTTCCTAAAACTTGAATAGGCGACAAGACTTTTGTCAGGTAGTGTAGAAACCTCATAAGAGGTTAAAACACAATACAGTTACTTCAAACAAAACTAAAAATATTAAAATTTTGAGGGGATTACAAAATAAATTTGGAGATGATTATAATAATTTCAATAATAAAAACAAACAAATAAATAAAAGTAATAATACACAATAAAAAGTATATTCATATCTCTATTCAGATAAGATGGCCCTTGCTAATAAACATTACAATATTAGTCAAATTTATTTTAAGTGACAATTCACGGTATTAACAAACTATTAACTAACACCATAAGCTTAATAAACAACTAATTATTAGTAGTTAGTACGATAAAAAATGGGTTTAGGTTTTGGGTAGGATTAGAGATCCAGAATAAGATCATACTTTATAACTACTAATGAACAGTTAATATCTTAATAATTAGCAAGTAATAAGCCAGTAGTTATTGGTGTGAATTGAGACAAACTAAAGTGTTACCAAATCTTCTTATATTCACAGAATATGCAAAAAGCCTTTAATCTGATTATACAGTGCAGAATAAAAGTGCGCTTATGAAATACACTGAAAATAAGGGCTTCTCTGATAAAATAACAACATAGAAATCTGTTCTCTGTTAATAAGCTTTTTCCCATGTTTTCTGGGTTGGTAGATGCACCACGGACCAGATTGTAACATTTAAACATGGAAAAAGTCAGATTTACAAGATAAATGCCATATTTTATTATTATTTATTCATAAAAATTATTATTTGAAATCATTTTCTCTTTAAGTCAGTATACTGATTAAGTTCTGTTATGCAAAAAAATGTGTACTACACTGTAAACTCTTCAAGCATCTGCTGCAAAAAATGCATTTCAGAAACAAGAAAGTCCAACTGACAATTTTATGGCACTATAACTGTTTAAAGATAACATTAACAAGAGCTCAAAGCATAAATATATGAATCTGCTGGCGTTTATCCATTACAGGTGCTTAACATTTTTTTACGAGAGGCAAATAAAAGCGTAATTCGGAGCGTGAGCGAATGACTTTTGGCCCATCCTCACAGCTCAGTGT
The DNA here is from genome assembly GCF_052040795.2 of Danio rerio. Classification (NCBI taxonomy): domain Eukaryota; kingdom Metazoa; phylum Chordata; class Actinopteri; order Cypriniformes; family Danionidae; genus Danio; species Danio rerio. The sequence goes on along the minus strand of NC_141033.1, from coordinate 33,079,509 downwards.
CAGCTGCTCTGTATAACAGAGACCAAAATATATCATCATTTATACATATTTTCCACATAATAATCAAAATAGTAATATATATATAGGTTTTTTCCAGCAGATTTTATCTTTTCATGTCTAATTATATATATTTTTTGCTGCCAAGTTTAGAATAAAATTTTATATTACTTAAAAAAAACTTGCCTTGCCTACGAATTTATAACTGTACTCGCACTACTACTAATAGTAATACTATATAATTGCAAATGATTTTTACTTATACATGTTTTTAACAATTATGTTTAATTATAATTATTTATCATTTCAAATTATTTATTTTATATATTTATAATATTAATATTATTATTTGTAATAATTATTACTAATTATTATATATTATTTATACATATTTCTCATTATAATTAAATATAAAATATGTAAATGTATTGTTTTTTTCTAGCAGATTTCATCTAACATATTTATTTTTTAAAGTTTTATATTACTTTAAAAATGTATATTTATTTATATTTATTACTTGTATATATTTAAAAAAAACTTTAATACATTTTAATATATTTTTTATAATTTATGTTCTTTGTTTTTATTTTCTTATACTTCTAATACTCTGTTATTTCTGTTTATGTAAAGCACTTTGAATTACCGTTGTGTATGAAATGTGCTATATAAATAAACTTGCTTAGCCTACAAACTTATAACTGATTTATTTTTTAATATAATTTTATTATTAATATTATTTTTAAACTAATTTTATTATTTATAATATATTATTTATAAATATTCTTAATAATCAAAATATAAAATATGTAAATGTATTTTAATGTTTTTCTTTATATTTATTATTTAAACAAATTTAAAACTATACTAATACTACATGATTGCAAATATTTTTTTATTTGAATAATTTTAAATGATTCATAATTATAAATAAATTTGGTTATTTTATATTTATTTACAAACATTATTTTATAATTAATTTATTACTAAACTGTAAACAAAAAAAAAAAATATTGGTTGCCTGAAATTTTTAAGCTGAATCAAATTAACCTTATGTGTCCATTGAATTTATATTATGTTAAACTGACTTAAGACATCTTGCGCAACTTATAAAATTAAGTTAGAATATGATGAACTTAGTTTAATATGTTACAATGAACTAAAAACGAATGTTGTTATGACTAGATGATCATATATATATATATATATATATATATATATATATATATATATATATATATATATATATATATATATATATATATATAATTGTTTAATTGTATAATATTTTATTATTTCTACATATAAAATTATATATTTTTTTAAAATTCATGTTAATATTCCCATTTTTATTTACATTGATACATTTCTGCTCAAAGCATAAATATACTATATGAATCTTACAAGGCAACTTCTGGTGTTTATCCATTCCAGGTGCTAAGATTCTTTTACGAGAGGTAAATAAAAGCGTAATTGGGATGACTTTAGGCCATCCTTACAGCTTAGTGTCAGCTGCATTGTATATCACAAAGACAGCGAAACATGCCGGAGTCATCCTGCAGCCGGTACGCGCCGGATTGTGCATTGATCGAGTAATGTGGGAGTGTTTCAGCGAGCGCCAGACACACTGAACGCCGCCACTGTGTGGTGTCGGATGGCCGTCCCTCTGTCGCCATCCTGCCTGTCACCGGGTTATCGCTGGAGCTGCACTTTCTCCACAAACCCCTGACCTGACGTGCATATCTCTTCCCTCTCTTTTCGCAGTGTGTTTGCGTGATGAGTGCAGATAAAGAGAGGAAGGAGAGGATGGGACCGTGGAGGACATGAAACGAGAGGGGCTGTGAGTGTGGCTTTATGGGACTGAGCTCTGGCACTGTCGTCTGCATGTCTGGGGCGGCAGACGCCCTCATGATGCAGGAAAGATGGATGCCCACATGATGCACAGAGTGAAAGAGAGGAAGTCTGAGTCATATCTGCTTCTTCATCTCCTGCTGTGCTGGACGCTACTGCTAGACTCCGCTTCAATTGAAATAACCCAGATATCAGCTGCGACTGAGAAATGCTTCAGCTATTCTTTTTTTCAGGACTAGAGTATTATTAATGGTGCAATAGGTAATCTGCCAAAATGTTAACCATTAAGATTAATATCTTTAAAACACAGCCCCTCCCCTGCTGTCCAAAGCCACCCCTCCTGATATCATGAACTCGCACATTAAAGATGACAGTCATGATGTCAATCACCAGTTAGAAAACTTTATAGTACTATATAATACTACATCTCCCAACAAAAAACTGTATAATATCTATCACCTTTGAAGTTTGAACACAATATATGTTATTTTGAAAAACATTTAAAATATTTTCACATGTCAACACGTCAAGCTAAATACTTTAAATGAATCATTGACTTCTGCTGTATTGATTTGTTTCAAAAACTCAGGCTTCATTACATTTTAAAAGGGCATCTCTGGACATCTTTTATGCTGAAGATACTGTAGCCCTAAAAAAAAACAAACAAACAAACAAAAATCGTTCAGATAACATAGGAACGATATAGCAGAACAATTTTGATGGTTTTAAAACCTTGACTTTTCCAAACCGCGGTATACCTTAAAAACAGTTATCGTCTATGCCTAGCATGCACACATAAATGACGGGAATTATCGGGCTGACATACTTTAATTGGAATGAATATTTTTTTGTGTTATGACTTACTCAGAACATTAAAATACATATAAATACATTTAGATCATTTACTTTAATCATTACTATTGGAATGGGAAGAGACTTTCAACCAGCCCAACAAAACATGTTTCTGAAGACAATCACCTGCCGCACCTTTAAATGCAACACTGATACAAAATACAATAAAATGGTTCAGTGGACTTAAAAAATGTTTTTGTATAGTATTTATCTTCAATTAAATTGGTTTTAGTTTAATAATGATAAAAATTGCTAAAAAAAAAAAAAAAAAACATTTGAAAGTTTTAAAATATATTACAAAATGACAACTACATAACAAAATAAAAAATGTTTTTTTTTTAAACAAGTTATTTAAAATATTAATAATTATATTAAAATTATATGAAAATGTACAAAAAATAATATAATAATAAAAATAGAAACAGTACTATAATATTGAAATAACATAATACAAATAAAAATAATAAAAACTTTTATAAATAACAGGTTTATAAACATAAAAATAGAAAATAATTAATTGTTTAAATCATTTAAATAATTATTTTCTATAGGATGTTTTACAATATTATATCTGTGCCTATACATTAGATTAGTCAGTACTAAAGCCAAACATTAGTAGCCCAAACTTATATGTTAGGAGAAAATATTAAATAAAATGTTTTTAAAAAGACCAAAATCAGAATATCACATTTTGTTAGCTTGTTTTTTTTTTTTATTGTTTTAATATATATATATATATATATATATATGTATATATATATGTATATATATATATATATATATATATATATATATATATATATATATATATATATATATATATATATATATATATATATATATATATATATATGTATATATATATATATATATGTATATATATATATATATATATATATATATATATATATATATATGTATATATATATATATATATATATATATATATATATATATATATATATATATATATATTGCATGAATTTAAATGTATTATGTTTCTAATTCTAAAGACGATTGATGACTAAATTAATATTTTAATAAATATATCTAATAAAAAAAACTGTTTTGTTCAAATGCACAAAAACCTATTAACTATATTCAATGTGAAATTAAAAAAAATTGTAATGTACTTATTTATGCTGACCATTGTATATACAGCATATTTAATGAAAATAATTTTAGCCGTTATCTACAAAGATCAAGAGGAAACCCAAACACCCTAAAAAAATCTGGAAGCCTCAAGGTGTCCCACAGTAACCATGGTTCAAATGGACAGTTTATCTTCATTCTCAAAAGCGAGCCGTGTCAGGCTTTTCTCAAATGAAGTACACTCACACACCTCAACCCCGGCATTTGCGGACCATCTATCTCTGTTTGGCTGATGCCCATCCGCAATTCACTTTGACAAATGTACAAGAACAGGACACTCAGCTTTGGCTGAGAAGGTCAGGATTTCAAACAGAGCTGATTACAAAGCGATGTTGCTCTGCTGATGGATGACTGCTGGAAAGTGAACTCTGGCGGCTCATCAATGAATTATTCGGAGGCGTTTCTGGCACGGTCAGAGCTCCATGTGTAAAATCGGCAGGAAAAGACAACCTCGGGAAGTTAAATCGCCTCATGACGTCTTAAAGAGATGGGTGAGTGTCAGACAGAGGAAAGTGAAAGCGTGCTAATGCATGGCCGTGCGCTGGAATTGCACAAAGATTTCCCGTCACATCACTAGATGAGAAATGTGCATTCATCACAGGCGCAGAGACTTAGTTTTTATTAGCAATGATGAGTGAGGAAAGCATCACAATAAGGGAAAAAGACTCACCTGCCGACTTTGGGGTGAACTTGTCCCGGTTTGCAGCACAAACGGCCAGAAGCCGGTAGCCGAGGTCCAGATCAAAACCCTGCTGCGCTGCCACACGGCTTACAACCTGTGGAGAATAACAGAACAACATTTTAGAGATTATGTATGCTTTTAACTGTAGTTGACAAGTTTAATTCTGATCCAAATAGAATATTTTAGTTTTACCCATTAACAATTACATTATTATTATTATTATTATTATTATTATTATTATTATTACAGATGTTACAATCTTTGATAATGAACATTAGTTTACATCTGCATCTCAACTCAAGCTATTGTCAAAATGTTTGTCATGTTATAATAAGAACAAGCAAACAAGCAGTCTAATGATAAAATAATAATTACCTCTCTGATTTCTACACCTTTTACTTTTTAAAATAAATGTAAAAATACATATAAATTGACCTTTATTTATTTATTTGTTTGTTTGCTTGTTTAACAGGGACAATACACTTGATGTTGTAACACAAAGACAACTGATGCCGCGTACCATAGGGCATATAGCATGAAGCTAATTTGGAGCCCTCATCCCTAATTAGAGAATCCGAAAAGAGCCACATATTGGTTAATAATGTTATGGTAGCTGCTTTAACATTAAATTACGATTGAATTGTCTTTTGTTACAAATATAAAATAGTTTGATAATAAGCAGGAAATGTCCATGGGCCAACGGCATCACCACATTGAAATGGTCTATTGCAGGCATGTCCAAACTCGGTCCTGGAGGGCCGGTGTCCTGCAAAGTTTACTTCCAACCCCAATCAGGCACACCTGGCTAGCTAATCAACCTCTTTTAGGCTTTCTAAAAACATCCTTGCAGTTGTGTTGAGGCAAGTTGGAGTTAAATCTGCAGGACATCAGCCATCCAGGACAGAGTTTGGACATCCCTGGTCTATTGTGTTTACAATTTGAAAGCTGTAGACCAGGGGTGTCCAAACTTGGTCCTGGAGGGCCAGTGTCCTGGAGAGTTTAGCTCCAACCCTAATCAAACACACCTGAACCAGCTAATCAAGCTCTTACTAGATACTAGAAACTTCCTGGCAGGTGTGTTAAAGCAAATTGGAGCTAAACTCAGCAGGACACCGGCCCTCCAGGACCGAGTTTGGACACCCCTGTGCTAGATCCTAAAGTGTTACCATGTCCACTCATTAAACCCATCCTTGGGCTTGTGGTTTTGACTTTTTCAAGTTTATGGAGTTGGGACAGTGAGCAGATGAGGCTAGCAATGTTTTGGTATAATTAGAAATAGATTTGTAGAGAGAGAATTGTAAGTTTATTGCCATATCAGATTATGATCATGTCATGGCAAAAAAAAAAAAAAAAAAAGATTGTTTACCAAATTAAAAAAAAATAAAATAAAGTAAAATAAACTTTTGTATAATTTAAAAAATATTCTAACAAAAAAACAAAAAAAAAACTGCACAATATAGGAAAGACTGACATTTGAAAGTCTCTTAAATCAGGCAAAGATATTAATATTTGTCTGATAACATTAAAAACAGGGCATTCCACTAGAATATGTTTAACAGTTTGGTTTCTATTGCAATATTGACCTTTTGGGGTTTTTCTCTTTGGAGTAAATGTTCATGTTTGAGTCTCGTGTCTGAAAGAGCATCTTCTACAATCTCACCATGTCTTGAGTTAAAACAAAAATGGATTGTCTTCCTATATCAGGCGGGAATTCAAAACATTTATTTTCTAAGCACTAATCTCATTCTTGCCATTTGTTAGAATGTAACTTTTTATTAGAGGCTTTAAATCTGAAGATTGCACTTGTTTAAATATATTTCTATTTATTATGGGCTTGTTTTATTGTGCAAAATATGGTGATGAGTCTTTTCCTGTCATTCCTTGCCAATACATTATAACCATTACTAACATTTAGTTGAGTCGGTTTCAAAGATCCTTCAAATAACTTAAGGCAGATGTCATTTTGCATTTTTCAGAAGTTATTATGGTTGTCAAACATTGTTGAAACTCACTCACATACTTAACTCTGTGTGTACACAACTAGATTAAGCACTAAAAGGTGAACTGACAACAGAGTTGAGCTGGAATAGATACAGTATGAGGACTTTGTGTACTGGTGTGTGTCCATTATTTGCATTCACAAGAGAGTTGCAAACACAGTTCTCTGCTAAAAAACTGAAGGAAAACTCAAGCTGAAATGTTCTAAACACACTCTTTAGCATTAAGGCTATTGAATTTTTCAATAGTCTACATGAGCTATATGCAATTAAGCTTCCTTGAAAATCTAGCCCAGACTCCCAGGAGAGCAGAGAAAACCAGCGGTATACTCACATCACCCAACTAACACCCCACCGCCCCCACCCCTTCCTTGTACACCAAATATCTCTCCAAAAACTACTCATAAAAGAGCAATTTCCCTTTTTTTAGCGCAATCATATCAAATATTTATATATGTGCATGAATAATATATTGAAAGATAAAACAGCCACCTCCACTGATGCCGAATAGTGTTAAGAATGTGTTGATATTTGCAGGGCGCGATTGATGAGTTTTCCCCAGAGATGTGTGCGGCTGGTGCGCAGACGTCTCTGTTTGTTCACTGAATACCCTGATCTGTGGAGACCACAGCCCGCACTTGGCCCCTTGAACTCGCGACTCCAGCTTCTTTCAAAGCATCTTGTGATCTTTCGCCGAACAATTCAAAAGCACGTAAATAAAACCCTAAAGCCACATGTAAGACAGAGATGTAGGTGACAATGCTACAGCACTGAATACATAACTGACGCCTTACCTGTGGAATATCTTAAAGAGAAAAATAAAATTGTCCATAATGTCCCAGTTCCATAATGACCTATATATCCCAGATTTCTCTTCATTAAATATTTAGCATTTTTATTGCAACTTAAAACTTTATGGTCAACTACTGTGCCTCTCCCTGCTGCCCTATAAAAAAAAAATAAATAAAAAATAAATAAATAAATATTTTTTAAATTTAAAATAAAATAAACAATCAAAAATATAACTAATAATTAAATAAGCACTGCCCAATATAAAAAATAAACAATAAATGAACAATGAATGGTAAAAATATATGTATTTATATTACAATAAAAATAAAATAAAAAATTAACAATGAAAAAAATGTAAGAAATAAATAAACACTGCCTTATAAAAACAAAACAAACAAAAAATAACAATGAATGAAAACATTTATAAATAAAATATATTATAACATAAATAAATGAATAAATAAAATATTTAAATAAAAAATAATTAAAAAAATAATAATAACATAACCAATGAATGAGAAAAAAGAAAATATATTTTAATAAAAATAAATAAATAAACATAAAATAAACAATGAAAAAATGTAATAAATAAATAAACACTGCCCTATAAACGCAAAAAAACAGTGAATGAAAAAATATATAAATACAAGATTATAATATAAATAAATAAATTAATTAATTAATTAAATAACTAAATAAAAATAAAATAAACAATAAAACAAATATTATAACAAATAAATAAATAAACAAACACTGCCCTATAAAAAATAAAATAGAAAAATAAATGAAAAAATATATATAATAAAACTAAAAAAAAAACTAAAAAAAAAAAAACTAAATAAATAAAATAAGCATTGAAAAATTTAATAAATGAACACTGCCAATACAACACAACAAATAAAATTAACAATGCATGAAAAAAAAAATTCAATAAATCAAATGATAATATAAATAAAGAAATAAATAAAGGTTGTTTAACAACTGGTTGATTCACTAATCGATTCATCCATTAATTTCTCACAAATAATATATTTTGTCTTTATTGGAGCTTTCCAGCCTCTGCTCACAATTAAATTTCATTATAAGAAAAATTGCATAGGAAAAGTATTTTCACAATGCGTCATCAGTCGAGATGTTGAAGAGCAGAACGCAAACAGTGCCAATAAAGCAATTAAAGGTGGCTGATTGCTGTTGCTCAAAATAATCAATTATTGTCATGTTTTGGATGCACTAATTAATCCAACCAGAAAGATGAAAAACATTTACGTAGAGTAAAGCAACTCAAGCAGAATAATATAATAAAGCTTATTAAACTCTATTAATCCTTTTTTAAGTCCTTCTTTATCATTTTTACATTTGTTTTAGGGTTTACGCAACATAAATATGTTGTTCACATTCAAGTGTCTCCATAACCACATATACGGAGAACTGACAAAATCATGACGCAAGTGAAAACACTCTTCAAACATCTTAGTCATACAAGTTTAGAATAGCGCAAAGCTTAGAAAACACAAACAGATCTTATTTTTAGTAACCTGTTCCTTTTAAATTACATAGCACTTAAATATTTTAGTCCACAGGCACACACTGACTTTCGCTAAATAAAAAAGACTTACATTTGCACAGATTAAGGTTTCTATTTTTCCAGCTAAGCCATGGCTTTAAATATTGCTCTGAATAACATTCAATTTGAACAATTTCACTTTGTCTCCCCTTTCGCTCTCTATTATTCTATCCATCAAAAAAGGCAGCGGCAATACAGAAGGAGAGGCATTCAACCTTTCATAATATCTGCTGTAAAATCTGAACGAGGCTGTGCATGATCTTTAATGACTCATGTATCACACTGCTGCAGCTGTGCACTGCGTTTATCCACTTACTCACCTTCTCAATGCTTAACACCCAGCGCTTGACGTGCAATTTATGTTCCACATGGGGTGCAAACGTGACTCTTCTTAATCATAAATTGTCATACATCTGTTACCAAGGCGGTGCGACAAAAAAAAAAAAAAAACGACAAATCAAACCTGCGCAGACAGATTCCTATTCCTGATTTAATGGTCAAATAATGGCTTAATGGGATTCCACAGTAGGATGGCATCTATTGAAACTGGAAATCTATACACATTTTTTTTGTCCTCCATTTTTTTGGAGGATTTTTTTTTTTGGACAAGCAGAGCTGCTGCGCTCTTGCCAAACTTTAATTTCCTCTCCGCAGCTGCACTTGCCAAACGCAGCAGCCAGGCGAGCTGCCACGAGGGCTGGTATAGATTCCTCTGGCGTTTAGAAATGCATCCTCTCATAAGCCTTTTCCACATAATCTCTCTTCTCAGAATGCAGGCCTAAAATATTAAGTGATTCAACAGAAAAAATAATAATAATGAAAAACATCACTGAGCCACGCAAATCTTTTCAGTTGCAGTCTTTACAAACAGTGGTGCGAAATATACAGTGTACAGCATACTGTAAATGGGCAAACCCTTTAAAGATCTCTCCTTTAAAATACAACATTCTCTAGGATGATACATTATAATTTACAATGCTGCAGATTTGTCAAATCCCCTGTTTCCCCACATCTCAAAGGTGCTCTATTGGATTGAGATCTGGTGACTAGAGTCCAATTGAGTGCAGTGAACTCATTGTCATGTTCAAGAAACCAGTCTGAGATGATTTTGGCGCGTTATCCTGCTGGAAGTAGCCATCATAAGATAGGTACATGTGTTCATAAAGGGATGGACATGATCAGCAACAATACTCTAGGCTTGATATACCCTCCGAATGTTGCAGCGGAAATCGAGACTCAGACCAGACAATCAAAGTGGCACCTGATGTGGTCTTCTGCTGCTGTAGCCCATCTGCCTCAAGGTTGGACGTGTTGTGCTTTCAGAGTTGTTCTTCTGCATACCTTGGTTGTAACGAATGGTTATTTGGTTTACTGTTGCCTTTCTATCAGCTCGAACCAGTCTGGCCATTCTCCTCTGACATTAACAAGGCATTTGTGCCCACAAAACTGCCGCTCACCAGATATTTTCTCTTTTTCGAACTATTCTCTGTAAACCCTAAAGATAGCTGTGCTTGAAAATCCCAGTAGATCAGCAGTTTCTGAAATACTCAGACCAGCCTGTCTGGCACCAACAACCATGCCATGTTCAAAGTCACTTAAATCACCTTACTTCCCCATTCTGATGCTTGGTTTGAACTGCAGCAGATAATCTTGACCGTGTCTACATGGCTAAATGCTTTGAGTGTGATTGGCTGATTAGAAATTTGCATTAACAAGCAGTTGGACAGGTGTACCTAATAAAGTGGCCGATGAGTGTATTTGTGTACATACATTACATTATTCAGTACACTGTAAATAATGCTGGGTTCCACAGAATTGATTTGTGTTGGGACAGGATAATGGAATTAACCAGACTTATTAGTTTATACAAATTTAAGTAGATTGAATATAAAACAATTAAGTTGTCCCCCCCAAAAAACTCTAAATTTTTGTTGTTTCAGCTTATTTTATGTAAGTAGTTTGAACAAACAACAAACATAATTTTTTGAGGTACCAAAGGCAAATCAGGTAATAATCGAATGTAATAATTTAAGATTACAGTGCAAAAATTTGAACACCTCAATGAATGTTAACGAAAAATAAATAGAAAAAAAAATTCCAAAAACAATAAAAAATATATACTATTTATTTTAAAGATTGTAGTTTCCTCATTTAAAGCTATTTTAAATAAATTTAAATATATCATCTTTCTATTCTTATTTTTGTATTATCTTTTTACTATTTTAACAAAAAAAAAAACAGTTTAATAAAACTAAATTGTTAAAATTAACCAATATATATTGTCTATATTTACTGATAAATGGCTCAAAATATTCATTTTCAAAAAGGGATGTACTCGTTTATGCTGTACCCTGTACAATAAAAAAGCCTGTTTGTTTCTTTCCAGAGGAAAGCTCAGTCACAGCACTGCAGAAATACAGGGGCTGACGAGAAAAGACAGTGGAACAGCAGAGATAGTTGTCATCGCTAAAGCTACTGACAGTTTGGAGATGTCATTTATCATTTGGCTGAGTGCTGATATTGTGCAGCTGGGAAACAATGGAGGAACAGCTCCATATGTAGGTCTGCGGAGAGCACAGATCTACCTGCTGCCTGAGGGGAAATGTGTAAGACATGTCCACATCTGTCAGCCAGTGTTCTTATCTCCAGCGCTCTTTCATCTCTCCACCATCCTCACCTGGGGACGAGAAGCTTTCTCCGCTGCTCTCTGAGGGTCCGCACCGCATCAGACAAATTAATTACAATATACACAGCGCAAATAGACTGCACAAACTGTGTGGAGTGAAGACGGCGTCTGGGGAACACATTGTCAGGTACACACATGACATAAGCTCCAGAGAGGAACGCAGGAGCGAAAAACTCGGGCTGTCAGAGCTGTGGAAAAGCACCAAAGAAGGCAGGAAAAAGTGTACGTTAGCATTCATAGCCATTTCAAAAGAAGATGAGCTTGGTTGGTGGAGAAAGTCATGGAAGTATGTGAAGTTGATTTGAGCGAGGTTATGCCACTGATTTAAAAAACTATATGTGATGAAAATGCTGGAAACCTCACAACACTAGAAAACAAACAAAAAAGGATTACCTGTAAATCAGCCAGCACACTCTCAGTTGAAAGTTTGGAAAGAATGTTTTTTTTCCAAAGATGTCTCTCATACTAACCAGCAGTGTTGGGCAATAACGCGTTACTAGTAATAATACAAATAATCCTAATACTGTAACACATTACTTTTTAAATATATTAACTTCATTATCATTACAATATGACGCGTTTGTCCAGTAGTTGGTAAATTAAAAGTGCATTAGGTGCACAAACAGCGGAGCTGCGTACAACGGCCGCGCAGTTGTTCAAATCTGCATTTGCTGACAGACAGTTTGGGCTACTAATAGGAATTATGAGAGATGTCGGCCCGACTCTATTTTTTTTTTTTTTTTCGGGGTTTTCACGTTTATTTTTGACAGGACAGTAGAGAATTAACAGGAAAGCATGGGGAGCAGAGAGAGGGGAAGGATTGGCATAGGACCACGATGCGGAATCGAAACCCGGGTCGCCGCGAGCACCGGAGTGCATGTGTCGACGCACTAACCACTACACCACTGGCACTGACGGCCTGACTCTATTTTATTGGATGAACATTTTTTTGTTTTATGCCTTACCCAGAATATTAAAATACATTTAGATCACTTACTTTAATTAATATTATTGTGTGAATAGACTTTCAACCAGTACAACAAAAATGTTTCTGAAGACAATCACCTACTGCACCTTTAACTAATTTTGGCTTCAGTTTAGCCCACACCTTTCTATATACAGTGGTGCGCAAGTTAGACCGAGTATGCGCGCCAGAGAGACCGAGATACTATTAACATTATTATTATGGTAAAGTTATGTTAATTATGTTTGGTGTTTGAAATAAATAAGCAAAATATCAAAAGAAAAGCACAATTTTCTTTTGATTTTCAATTTTCAGCACAATGCCACTTTAGCTCTCAAAAATGTTTTATGCCTAAATGGTGTTCATTAGGTTCAGAGGAGCACTATGGCTCTTAATTCTGCGAATTTGCATGTGGGATTTTTTTATCAAGAATATGTTTTAATCCAATGGTCAACTCATTCTTGTCTAATAATTCTTTGTGGTGGCGATATATGGATGACTGTTTCATTATTTGGTGTGGCTCAGAAAATTATTTACTTGTTTTTCAACAATTTTTAAATCATAGTAGTTATCATGGTAAATTTTTACTATCGAGTACAACTCATCACAAGTGAGTTTTTAGGCTCAACCTGATAAAGACCATGTAGGTCGAAACGTGACATTGAAATTTTTTGAGAGCTAAAGTGGCAGTATGCCAATTTTCTTTTGATCTTTTGCTACTGTTTTTTGATTGAGCACCTTTGAGATTTCTAGATTTAATGTAATGTGTATTTATAAAGCGCATTTACTGTGTATGGCCATACACCCAAAGCGATTCGCAATCATGAGAGGGGTCTCTCCACATCACCACAAGCGTGCAGCATCTACTCGGATAATGCGAAGGCAGACACATGACAATGGTGCCAGTGCGCTCCCCACATACCAGCTATTGGTGGAATGAAGAGACAGTCATAGAGCCAATTCGGTGGATGGGGATGATTGGGAGGCCATGATCGTAAGGGCCGATTGACGGACTTTGGCCAGGACACCGGGGTTGAACCCCTCCTCTTTACGAGAAGTGCCATGGGATTTTTAAATACCACAGAGAGTCAGGATCTCGGTTTAACATCTCATCCGAAAGACGGCACCCACTGACAGTATAGTGTCCCCTTCACTTTTACTGGGGCATTAGGACTCACACAGACCACAGATTGAGCGCCCCCTGCTGGCCTCACTAACACCACTTCCAACAGCAACCAAGTTTTCCCACATGATCTCCCATCCAGGTACTGACCAGGCTCAGCCCTGCTTAGCTTCAGTAAGTAACCGGTCTTGGGCTGCAGGTTGATATGGCTGTAGATGATATGGGCTGCAGGGTGATATGGCTGTAGATGTGTGCACATTTCTGTTTCTTGGTTGTTCAAATAAATAAGCACACATTTGTTATCTGTATAACAAAATTTATTAGTTTAGTAGACAGTGACACATTTCTGTTATATTTCAGAACACGTTATTTAACTTTATAGCGTTGTATTGCTCAGAAAAATTCTGTGATTTAAAAAAATTGTTTTAGATGTTTTATAGTTGTGTACAACAGCAGATTTTGAAGGAACATTTTTAAGGTTTAAATACAGCAACTTTTATGATGCAGAAGAATCTTTAATTTTGGCTTCTTTTTTTTCTAAATATATATTATTCAGCTTGTTTATCACCTTGTGATTTTTTTTATTTTTGTGCTGCTGATCTGACTTTAATAAATTATTGTTTAAAGAATACTTTTTGTTTAAGTCTGTCTTGTGTTTTAGTTGTGAGAATGCAAATTAATTCAAACTGTGAATTTGTTTAACAGTGTATTCTCCATGCAGCACTGACGTCACGTTATTGGTGGAAGCATTACAAATGTTCTTTGGAAAAGTAACCTAAAAATGACTTTTAACAGTAATGCATTACTTTTTGGTGTACTTTTTAAGAGTTACTTTTTAAATGAAGTAACTAGTAACTTTTATTAGTTACTATTTTATAAATGACTTGCACAACAGTGCTAACCAGTGCTGCCCTAAATAAGTTAATAAGTATATAAGCAAGTAAATTAATAAGTAAATAAATACTTTAATTAATTAATAATTTTTTTTTAATGTTTTTATATTTATAAACATTTTTTTTTTTACCTGTGATGGTAAATCTGAATACTCAGTTGCCATTAATCCAGGGAAACTTTAGAAATCATTTTAATATGCTTATTTGGTGCTCAAGAAACATATTATTTTATTATAATTAATGGTTAAAACTGTTTTTTATTTTTTATTTTATTTATTTATTTATTTGTTTATTTATTTATTTGTTTATTTATTTATTTTTTGCTGTTTAAGCAATAAAAATAATAATATCAGTTATGCCAAAAAGGTTGACGTTTAGCTCAAAAGGCTCCATTAATTAAAATTGTTAAAAAGTTTTCACAAATTTCTATAATTTACACTTAAACAACATACATGAATTCAATGCTAGGCCCTGTTTTTCTTCATGTACACATTGTGTTTAGGTAGGCAACTTGGAATATATAGTGTAGAGTTATTTCATTCTGTCATCTGTGTATAACAGACGAGGTCTGTGGTTTCAATTTACTCTGAACTTGCCATTCGCTAGCAATGTTATACGTAGAAGCTGTGCTGTTATATTTTGTACCCAATTATTTTATTTTGTGTGATGTAGTTATGTATTATATATCCAGCTTACTCAATTAAAAACAAAAAACCCTCCTTAGGTTGACACTAGAGTTGTAATCACCCTGTCTGGGTTTATGCTGCAATAACAACTCTTACTTGCAAGAAACACTGATTCTTCTGTTAAAATAACAATACAAACTGAAAAATAGCATTTAGCAATATAACTACATAGACATTTTAGGATTTATTATGGCCTTCAGTCTCCTGGCTGAGAATCACTGACCAAAGATATACAATAGCAAATCTTTAGAGAGAAAGATAGAGAAAAAAATCAAGGATAACTGATAAGTTTAAGTATAGCTAGAACAGACATTTTCCTAGAGCCTCCAAGCAAATAACTATCTAAGGAATTCAGATCACAGAGTGGGAGTGGAACTGCAATAAGACCAGTGGAAATCAATGGGAAATGTCTGTAAGCCCACAAAAAGCACCTGGACTGAAGGCCTGAACCAGACAGAAGGTAATGCTAAACACAGGCAATGTGCCATAATCAATGACACTCTTAGACAATGTGGGACTGGGGGCTGTTTTTCAACCAACTATATGTTCTGCACCACTAGCATCCCCAAGAAGAACTAAATATGAAAACAAATCATAATCTAAAGGCAGCTACTTTAGGAGGGAATCAGCCAACTATGACTTGCTCATACAGTAGCTGATTTTGTATATTGAGATAAGAGAACATATTTAACATGAAACAAAAAATTAAATACCGTGACATTGCAGTATAAAAAGCAGAGGTTAGAGGAGGGAAGAAAAGAAACAGAGGGGGATAGAGTTGAGTGGGTGGGCTGAGGGACGCATGAAGCGTGACTGTAGCTTTAACCTTCGTCACTGGCCCCTGACATGAGGACAAGACTTGAGCAGCTGCTGTCTTACCGTCAAACATCCCATAAGGCTTTGCTCGAAGGGCCGCTGGAAGGCTCGTGGGTCTCCGCACCAGTCCAGCAGCTCTGTGGCCGCTGTCTGGAAATTGGCCGGATTCTGTAAGTGCTGTTCAAAGAGAAGAACATCACAAAGAGCGCACGATTAATAAAAGAAAACAGTGAGGTTTTAGCATTCTCTCAATTTTTATTAGTAAAATAAATATTATTAAAATGATCACAATGTTTTGAAATAACAACAAAATACTTAATTATGCAGAAATCACTTGAATAATACTCTTGTGTTTACAAAGAAAAACTTAACTACAGGAAATCAAGAATGAGTATTAGTAAACGCACTAAATTAATAATAAAAAACATAAATATTTTGAACTACATAAGACATTTTGATGAACAGAGCAAAGATCATGGTCCTTGAAAGCAAATTGAAAGTGTAAACAAGTGAAAAACCCTCCCAAATTAACAAATGAAAAATAACAAATTTTGAGGGAAAACGTAGGGCTGGATGATAAAATCGATATCGTTATTTATTGACCGAACACCATTGTCAACATCAATGAAAAAAAAAAGTTTAGTATGAAGTTCGATAAGAATCGCCATAGTTTTATTAAAATGTGGCTATTGAGCATGTGCCTTGGAAGCAATGCCAATAAGCTTAGTGTGTCAGTTTGTCATTTTCAAGGGAGGCACGTGACATGCACGTGAACGGCGCACATTTTCCAGTTACACCTAGTTAAAAAACATCTGAACTTTTCCGAATGCTGCAAGCGCACTGTGATTCATATGAGTAGAACTAACCAACCTGCTTCACGCTTTGTATGGAATATACACATTTCAGTAATAATGGCAGACTAACTACCTAAGACAAACATAGTGCAACCAAACACTGCAGTGCTTTTTACTTTTCACCAAAAACTTGCATCAGAGCTGCAGCAACGATTTGTCTGTTTGTCATCCTCTGAGAAAACAGTCGCCTAATTACGAGAGACTTCATGTCAGAATAACAACACATGCGAAAATGAGTGCCGTATAGCAGCAGTAAGGAGACTGTAAGTAAAAAAAGAATGTAAGGATGTCGCCAGAGTGGCTTTTTGGTTTCTTTTCTTGTGCATCTCAGCCACTAGCTCCCAATATGAAAGATTTTTCAGACTAGGGCGTAATGTAGTCTTCACAATTTGTAATATTCAACATGTATTTGAATAATGATGGCTGGTTCCTTTACTTAAAAGCTCAGATTTGATGATCATAATTTGTTTTGTTTACAGAGTTTGAGGATTATTGTATCATTATTATTGACACTTTACAGATGTTGATCTACCTTTATCATTGCACACACTTTGTAACATTTTATTTATCAGGTTTAAGAGTCTCTTAAACACTTATGGTTAATTTATAATAAAGAGATGAGATATTTAGTTTAAATATTTTTGTTTTTGACTAATAAAACTATTTGCCTTAGTAAAATTAAAGTGGTTAAATAAATAAAAATCATAATATTCCTAAATTCAAAAATTCAATAATTATCTATATGGAATGATATGAAACACAATATTATAAAAAATTTTTTGCAATATCACCCAGCCCTAGGGAAACGGTCAATTAATGTTTTTTTTTTTTTGTTTTGTTTTTTTTGCAATATTTGAGTTTACAATATAATTAACAATGCTGAACTTTACATGCACAGTATGTGTTCTGTTATTTTACAAGCTTATTGTGCTAGTGCACATTATTATTCTTTAGGTAAAACAATGAATCTGTCCAAGATAATCCACTGTAAAAAAAAAAAAAAAAAAAAAATTGTAATCTTTAAACTAATCTGACCATTTGTTTCCATTTTTGGAGTGGTGCTCCTATGTTTACTACGTCTTTGGCCACAATTTTCTTAACCACACCGCTCTTACCGCTAGTTTGCTATAAGGAAATGATGGCCAAAAAAGTCCCGCTCCCTACACAATATTACATTTTAGTTGTTCGAACGTCAACATCCTAAAAAAAGTCTCAGCAACTTCTACTTTACATAGATTTTAAACCAAGAACATCTCTTTCAGCCATTAGAAGCAAACTAACAAGCAAATCCAACTCAAACAAATCATTTAAGATCAAGTAAAGCAAAAAGATATATAAACATTTTCCAACAGATTCTGCCTGTAATCTAAATCACAAACAATATTCCACTTCTACACATCATGACATATTAACAACCTGTACTCGACGAGAGCTGGTATACGTTGAGCTTAAAGTGGATATCGTTTTCACTCGACCAAGTGCTCCTGCCCTTTGACTCGGTGCATCTGCACAACCCTGCGAAAAACCCAGCCGGTAACCCAAGGCCTCCTGGTCCGAACGCAGCTGTGCATTCTGGGACAGATCCACCCTCCTGACAAAGAGCTCAGTGTGCTTCAAGGCCTCCTCGCACACCACAGCACGTCCTAATCCAGACTCTTCATCATCTTTTGTCCACTAAGATGTAATAGATCTGCACTTCTGAAAGCAATAGTCAAGCAGGCTGGCCAATAAGGCGAGCACAAGTGGAGGGGGGGCTTTGTAACAGAACTCAATGAGGAGAAGCTTATTCTCCTTCCCCCATTTTTTTTTTTGTTATTTATTGAGCGGCGAGGTTGTTTATCCTCCCCTCAGGACTGCCTTCCCCCCACCCGAACTCTCCAGCGACTGGTGGCGCACAAGACATGACAAGAAATTTAAACAAACGAGCAATCTGTACACCCTCTTCAGAGCTGCTGCACGTTTAATGCTCTGAGGAGGAGACTGTGCACTTTGAAGAGCATTATAGTCGAACGGACACCTCCTTTTCCTCAGCTCACAGCGAGGAAGCCGCATTGTCTTCCGAGGGCGGCAGAGGTCGCCATTTGAATGAGCGGCTTTGGTGTGTGTGTGTTGACAAAGAGCTCATCTGACAAAGAGCCAATGTCTACTGCCGCAGAACCCTGCTGAGTAAATCCTGCACAGCATAAGGGATATTCGGGTAGTGAACGTTCCCCCTTACGTTGCAAAAAAAAAAAAAAACCTCCATTTTGAGGGCTAGGCTTTGTTTAAACGGACATTCTGATGTCTGGGTCTGACCGTACGATTATCAGGAGGGGATGAAAAGCTGTTGTGATTGTGAGCGCTCGGAGCCGTGTGTCAGCAATGAAGGATTTTTGGCAGGATCGCAACACAGGTGTTAACGCAACAGCGGCCAAAATCTCAGCACTCCACCTTTTCCCTGCTAAGCGCACGGTGTCCAAACAGGACCTCTCCACCTCAGGGCAGATCTGTGTGTTGTGATCAGTCACTCTAGAGGCATGACGTCTTGTTGCTTAACCAGGACCTGACAACTGGACATCCAATTGTCTAGAATTGCAATATCCCTGTGCCAAAGAGATTGTGTGCTGGAAAATGAGGGTTACCTGCTGTTTTCATGATATCTACCATGTCAAGTTATAGGAACTAAGCTGCAAAAGTATGTAAATGTGAAGTAATATCGTGTTAAGTATTAAAATATTTACCTAATATGTTAAACTTTACACGAATAAGGAAATCCAGGAAATATTACAGTGTTTTAAATGAATCATTTCCAAGTTATTTCTTGCAAATTTATACTTAAATGTAATAAAAAAAACATAATTGATGTTTTTATACAATTTGTGTTTATATTGTACACAGAGATGATGATAATAATAATAATAATAATAATAATAATAATATGATTAATAATAACAATAATATGATTAATACCAAGATTAATAAAAATAATAATACAAAATAATAATAAGGATAATATGATTAAAACACTAAGATTAATAATAACAACAACAACAATAAAAATATCAATAATTATTATTATTATTTGTATTTTTTATAATAATTTGTTTATATAATATATGATTAACAGTAAAAAGATTATTAATAACAATAATAATAATATGGTTAATACAAGGAAAATTAATAATAATAATAATAATAATAATAATAATAATAATAAAATAAATAATATTAATAATAATAATAATAATAATCATCATCATCATCATCATATGATTAATACAAAGATTTAATAATAATAATAATAATAATAATAATAATAATAATAATAACGATGATAAATACTAAGATACGATTAATACTCAGAAAATTAATAATAATCACAATAATGATAATTAGTTTTTATAATAATTTGTTTATATAATGTATGATTAATACTTAGTTTAATAATAATAATAATAATAATAATAATAATAATAATAATGAGAGGAACATAATTGTGTATTAGTCTTATCACAATACTAAAATTTCGATACGATACCTTACAATATCTGTACTATTTCCGATACTGCAAGGATAATGATAAATACAGAAAATTAGTAAATGTTTAGCATTTTATTTAGTAATTATGTCAATTAAACTTATATTAAGAGGTGTTAAGTAAAGACATTTTCAAATTATTAAACTGCACTCAACCCTTAGCCCAGACAAAAGGTTTTAGAAAAGGTCAGGATCTTGAATTCCTAAGGGCAATTTCTCTCATCAGCTAATCTGTCAGAGGAAATCCCTGAGCACGAGCTCATTTCATCAGTCCTACACGGGACATGGACCATGAATAACCGCCTCCTCCAGCATCAGAATACTCTTCTGCAAATTTGTATTCATGTTCCATATGAATGATAATTTCTTCTTGCTTAAGAAGAAAAGAAAGACTGTCTAATTAAACCGAGTCGCTGTGCCGTGTTTCACTTATTATTTCTAATCATTAAATTCCTCCTCATGTTCTTGATGGAGAATGAGCCAAGAGAATTGTTCTGATCATCCAAACGTTCACCATGCATTCAAAGCCAAACACTGTGAATGATAAGAGTTTCACTTTCTGTTCGTTAACGGACTAAACTTGAGCTCCACAAACACGGCAATGAAAATCAAGCCAATGCTATTTGAAATTATTTTTAAGAAGTGGTATTGTTTTAAATGCAAGCATCATTGATCTGGGCGATTGGGTTCAATGCATCAGTTTGACTGGAGTTGATTGTGATGTCAGTCTGCTCTCCTCTCAGACAGTACAGGATCTCATTTTGTGTGATTGACAGATATTGGCTGCCGACTGCTCAGTGTGCGGCTTTAACTGCTGGTGAGGAAACCCTCCATGAGAAAACAGAGGAATTCTGTAGGAAGGCTCTGTAAATGAAAGTCAGATGGCAGTTCGAAAGAGTGGTTGTATGACGATGTAAGGTAAAAAAAGAAGAAAAGTCAACCAAGTCAAGAGAGAAAATGGTCCGTTTGATCGACATCACAATCACAACATGCTGATGGCTTCATGTGGGTGTTAGTCATGAGATTGGACATAATGTTTTACACCACTGTCATTATAACCAACTGAGGAACGTTGAGGGAAGAATGGATTGTCTGACAGGCAGGAGGATGATTGATTGACAGCATGACAGATTGATGAAAAGACAAAATGCGACAGAGAGGAAAGGAAACACCCCTATTAGATTGAAAGAGGATCAGGGTTTTGACATACACCTCACAAAAATGAGAACATTTGGAAATTGTCAAGATATTATCATTTACATATAGAAGACATTTACATACAGAAGGCTTAAAGGTACAGTAGTAAGGACAGCTGGTGACTGTAGCTATAAAAATATTAATAAGCATATGCAGTTGAAATCAGAATTATTAAAGATTATTTTTCTTTTCTTTTTTTTTTATATTTCCCAAATGATGTTTAACAAAGCAAGGACATTTTCACAGTATGTCTGATAATATTTTTTTTCTTTCAGAGAAAGTCTTATTCGCTTTATTTTGGCTAGAATAAAATTAAGAATAAAGTTTTTAGTTTTTTAAAACCATTTTAAGGTCAAAATTATTAGCCCCTTCAAGCTAGATTTTTTTTCGATAGTCTACAGAACAAACCATCGTTATACAAAAACTTGCCTAACTACCCTATCCTGCCTAGTTAACCTAATTAACCTAGTTAAGCCTTTAAATGTCATTTTAAGCTGTATAGAAGTGTCTTGAAAAATATCTAGTCAAATATTATTTACTGTCATTAAGACAAAAATAAAATAAATCGGTTATTAGAAATGAGTTATTAAAGCTTTTATGTTTAGAAATGTGCTGAAGGAATCTTCTTTCCGTTAAACAGGAATTGGGAACAAAAATAAACAGAGGGGCTAATAATTCAGGGGGGCTACTAATTCTGATTTCAACTGTATAGTGGACAAAAAGGAAATTGTGTTTCAGGCCATAAATAATCTAGTTTTTTAACAGTAACACAATATCTCACAATATAGTTAATTCAACAGGCAGTTTTCATAAAGTAAATCGACAAAAAGTGATATAATAAATATAGTGAAGAACTTTTAATTTCTGGAGCTCGTTAAATTGGATCATTGCAGATATTTTCAAACTCCTTTTGGCTGAGCTGATGTCAATATCTTTTCTGTTTTTGTGTTTTTGAGAAGTGTTAATTTACAAGTTAATTCACAGGTTTCAGATTATTATTTCTGATAATTGTTAGCTTCACACAATTAATTGAAATTAGACTTGTGATTCTATGACCCAATTGATGCTTTGTTCCTAGATAGAACTACATTTATTTTGTACATTTTTTAGTGCATTCCAGCAATAACCCCCTGAATTTCTCATGAAGCAGGCACTAGGACTCAGAAGGAGGCTGCTTGGCAGAGATATTGTTTAAAAAAAAAAATAAAAGGATTAACAGAGCAGATACTAAATTAAGCTTTGTATAATTAGCATCACAGTCAACAAGTCAATACTTTTTTCCTATATTCAGATCAATATATCAAACATGACCAGAATTTTATTACATAACTTCATGTAATGTACAGCTGAAGTCAGAATTATTAGCCCCCCTGAATTATTAGCCCCCGTTTATTTATTTTTTCCCAATTTCTGTTTAACGGAGAGAAGATTTTTTTCCAACACATTTCAAAACATAATAGTTTTAATGACTCATTTCTAATAACTGATTTATTTTATCTTTGCCATGATGACAGTAAATAATATTTTACTAGATCATTTTCAAGACACTTCTATACAGATTAAGGTGACATTTAAAGGCATAACTAGGTTAATTAGGTTAGCTAGGAAGGATAGGGTAATTAGGCAAGTTATTGCATAACGATGGTTTGTTCTGTAGACTATCAAAAAAATACAGCTTAAAGGGGCTAATAATTTTGACCTAAAATGGTTTAAAAAAAAAAAAAAACCTGTTTTTATTCTAGCCGAAATAAAACAAATAAGAGTTTCTCCAGTTTTTCCTAGTGTAATGTGTTACATCATTACACCTCAGTATGATGACCTGATCTAACTACGAGTGCTGTAGGTACTGCATGTGAGGTAGCCATGTCCACTTATTTACATTTTAACATTTTCTAATTTTCAAAGTATTTGCTTAGTCATATCTGAAATTATCCTAGGAGGAGTAAAACAGCATTTTTAAGCATCTCACGTGTTACATACAATCGAAAGCATCTTATAAAAAGCAGAAATGAGAAATGCGTCAACAAATGCATTAACCTCACAATTTGCTAAAAAAACATTTTTGTTTGTTAAAAAAGTACATTTTTTTCACTTCGAGTGCCTTGGACTTTGATTGCATTGTTTAACCTCACAATTATTGGTGTTACTCTTGCATTATTGCAACTATTTTCCACTTTTCACCGATTAAGCAAGATAGAGAGCCTATCTAAAGTGACTGATGACTTTTTGTACAGATGACCAGAAGACCAAAAAGAGACCTTTTCATCCAAAAATTGGTCATTTCTAGAATACCACATCTTCACAATGTCCCACAAAAAGGCCAGCCAAACGTATGAGAGAACAGCAGAATGCATACAGTTATCATACAAAAAAATATTACTGATGTTGGTGCAAAAAGATGTAAATATGTGAAATATAAATTCAGTCTCTGAGCTCAAATAAACAACAGTCCTGCCGGTTACAGCGACAACTCTAAATGTGCCATATCAATATGATTAATGAGCCGCAATCGATTGCGTTTTGTCCTTAGTTTTAATCAGCCTCAATCTGCTATGCAAAACAGAGATAACAAGTGTCATTTGTAACCAATTTAATAGGCTCAGAAATTCAATGGATTTTTACATGCTGTAGACATGATCTTATTAGCGCTAAGACTCGCCTAATTGATGCAGAGACAACAAAGCCTAGCGGAGATCTGTGCGGACATGAAAAATCCTGAAATGTCTAGAAGATGCAAGCTGGCATGTCAAATATTTCCATAAATCTGTCAAGAGATGTAAAATGTCACACCTACTCAGCACACAGCAATTATCAAAGTCTAGAATCGCAAGACATAGCCTTAGGTCATGCCTACTTCAGTCTGTGTATGCGTGTAAAAGTTTGTCTGTAGTTGCGAGTGCTGTTTTTTTCCCCCTCTTAAATGTCCTAAATAATAAAGAGAAACATGAGGGCATTTGAAGTCTTCTGATGATTTGAGATGGTCTTAAATCACTCTGACCTAATGATGGGTTTAGAGATTTTAAAAGAAATAATGATTTTTCATAATCAGGAATTTATATCTCACAATTCTGAATTGATGTCTTGCAGTTCTGGTTTATCACTCACAGATATTAGATTATTTCTTGCAATTTCAAGTTTATATTTCACAATTTCATACATCTCATAGTTCCTATATCTCACAATTCCTAATTTAAAGCTCAAGTCAAAATTATCAATCCATTCTGTGACATTTTCAAATATTTTGCAAGTGCTGTTTAATATACAGAAGATTTAATAAACAGTCCCATTTCTAAACATTCATCCGTTCATTTTCCTTTGGCTTAATCTCTTTACTTAACAGGGGTCGCCATTGTGGTATGATCCACCAACTTATCCAGCATAGGTTTTACACAGCGGATGCCCTTCCAGCCGCAACCCAATACTGGGAAACACACATACCCATTCATTCATACACACATACACTACTGGAAATTTAGTTTATTCAGTTCACTTAAACCACATGTCTTTTGCCTGTGGGGAAAATCGGAGCACCCGGAGAAAACCCACACCAACAAGGGAAGAACATGCAAACTCCCAAGAGAAATGTCAACTGAAGCAGCGAAATTCTTGCTGTGAGATGACAGTGCTAACCACTGAGCCACAGTTTTGCCCACATTTTACAACATAATAGTTTAAATCACTAATTTAATTTTCTTACAATTTTTTGTTAGTTTTTTTCCCATGGTGACAGTACATAAAAATATTTCTTAAAGGGGCTAAAAACGCTGACCTTAAAATTTGTTTTTAAAAGACTGAAGACTTTCTTCACAATAAAAAATATTAAATTTATCACTGTAAACATTTCATGGCTACATTAAACATAATTATAACAGGGTTTTTGCTGGTTTCACAAAGTCAAATTTAAGACTTTTTAAGACCATAAAGAATAAAAGATTTTAGACTTATATAGGACTAAACCAGGGGTGGCCAAAGTTTTTCCTATAAAGGGATAATACAACTAATTTGATTAATGGCCAAATTTATACCAAACTATATTACAATAAATTTGCCAAGGGCAATTTGCAAATTTATTCAATAATACTTCAGAAAAAAAACTTTAAAAAGTTGTTTTAAATAATATTAACTAACCCAGTATCATTTTTAACATTTAATAATGAATTTATTACTGTAAAAACATAAACAATCACATTTATAATGACATTTATAACTAACACAATCGAGTTCAATGCTGAACACACTAGTCAAGCTGCTATTGATTTGCTCACAGATGACTTGTGCATTGTCCTCTATCTGTCAAGTGACAGTATTTACATTTTAAAAGTCTGCTTCACTTACAACATTTATTTGAATCAATTCATTTCAGTTTTTTGTGTCTCATCGATAAAGCAAAGAAACAAAAGGTTATGTTAAATTCAAAACGATGATCTCTGACCTCCCCATCTGTTTCCCTCTCTTTTCAGATGGGACAGTGGACCAATCAAAAGGTTACCATGGGCCAACTTCGGCCCGCAGGCCCTACTTTGGGCAAGTCACTAAAGAAGGCTATACACTAAAGATTTTTTGATGCCCCATAAGGAAAAATGTACTTGCCCTATCTAATATGAATATATAGTTATTTATTAGCCACATATTTTAAAGAATGTGTCAAAACAAGCAGACCCTAGTTATATACATATGTTTTAATTAACAACATAATAAAACTCTTTAAAAAGTAAATGTATGCACAAAAGATTTTATTCAGATGTATTTGTTGGTGTTTTTATGCGTGTTGGATTGATTGTACATAAACAAAGGAAAATTAAGACCCATTGTAATGATTTTAGACCAAAAAGACAATATTTCAGTCAAGTTAATTGTAATTTAATAATAATTTATTTAATAATAATAATAATAATAATAATAATAATTTAACAATACTTTAATTTAGTTATTAGAATTTAATACAGTAAGATACTTTTTATAAAGAATAATATATTTGATAAAGAATAACAAATTCACAAGATGGTTAATAACATTGCCTTTAACTGAATATCTAGTAATAACTGTAATATAAAATTTTTGTAATGTAATATAATTTTTTTACGTGTTGAATGTCAAATTATTAATATTATTAAAACAACATACTATATTATTGTTTTCATTTGAATATATGTTTAAGATAATAATAGAAATTAAATAAAAATTATTAAAAAACACTTTTTCCATCAATTCAGTGCAAGTTATAGTAGGCTAAGCTATGCCTGCATACAGACATCCAGTTTACATGTGTTTGTGTACAGCAGAGCAAAGCTGAAACGGAGATGCTTGAAAAAACAACTGAGTAGGACGACAGATTTCATACTCTGCAACCTGATATGAGCCAGTCTAATAGAAAACTGCAGACTGCCATCAGAAAGACAGTGGGAGACCCCCGGAACAATGAAGAGCCAGACAGAAGGACAGACAGACTGTGGTTGTGTCACCGCGGTGTCTTTTCTCCTCACCTGTTTGATGCACAGCAGCCTGTCATTGGTCTGCTGTATGTGCCTGTCCATTGAAGGAATCGAGTTCATCTTGACTGCTGCCTCTTTCTCTCTACCTGGAAGCCATTAAAGTTCTTCTCTCTGGGAAAAAAATGGACAGACAAAGAGAGGAGTGTGTCAGGCTGAGAGAAAAACGAGAGAGCACTTGAGCGCAAATCTGTGGTCTCCTCGCACGCTCAATGAGGCCCTGAAAGACACTGAGTGCTCCGATGACATTTCAGGAGTGGGTGAGGAGTCGTCGTCCCATCCATCTTTTCATGCTGTAACTCTGACAATCCTCTCAAAGCAAAAGTGCCAAAAGGGATCTTCAGAAATTGCTAGCAAAATAAACGGCACAACTCATAGACAAACACACATAAACACAAAAAACATCACTGCTTGTTCAAATCAACCGGTGAACCGGAAGTTGCTAAGACTTATTTCTGTATGTTTGATGCACTTCCAACTGAAATAGAATATTAAGTGGGGAACCGGACTTGCTTTCGCACATCATTCCCTGGTAGCAAATTAACAGTAATGCCCCATTCACATGGGGTGTCAGCATCAACGCTTCCTATTCACTTTGAAAGGGTGATGTCAGGCATTGTCGAACTGCATTGAGGATCCATCAGTGCCGCTTCAGTGTCATTGCTCACTGCAGAAGTTGGGAATTTCTCAACTTTTCAAGCGCCAACGGGCATGTCAGCCAATCAGATGGCTTTATGAAAATACCCCACCTTAAACAGAAGACGATTATGAACTAATTCGATTGGCTGACGTTTTTCAGACATTTTTCTCAATTGATTATGTAACATGAATTAACTGTTCATCTACAAATAAAAATATATGCTTCAACAGTAAACGTTGCCAATTTTCATTTCACTTTGACTTAAAAAAATAAACCGAATTAACTAAATTCTTTTTTAAAAAATTCATTTATTTGTATTTAATCTGCTTAGTTTTGTAAAATATTATATTAGCTAAATTATTTTGTGTTGAAGGATTGATGAGTATAAACAATTTTTGCTGGCATAACCACTCTGATCTCACAAGAAAACGTAACTATTTGACGTTTTGTCAGTTTAGTGGCTAAATTATGTGAATTCAAATTCAGTCGTATAAAAATGTACAATTTTAAAAAGGTGTGGCATCCAACCCCGCCCCTAAACCCAACCCTCATTGAGGGAGAAGCAAATCGTACAACATAGTATGAATGGGATCACACTAATTCATACGAATTAGCCACTAACTCAAAAAGTTACGAATTGCCATGAGATGGTGTTGGCATAACTAAAAACATTAGTAGATTTGTAGTTCCCAGAATGCTTTGTGCGAGAATGCATTAAAGGCATAAGCTGCATCCCAAATGAAATACTATACACTTTCACACAGCATAGTATATGTATGTAAAGTCGTCATAAATGGAACACTAGCGTTTTTTTAAGTGGAAATTTTAAATGTTTCCCAGATGACGTTTGACTGTTGCCAAATCAGTGAAATAAATGACCAAACTACCAAAAATTAACTGCTACGAGTATACCCACATTCATCATCGAGAGGCGGTAAAAAAAAAATCACTCTCGTAGAAGAGTTTAGCTTTCACAATCCAAAATAAATAACATAATCCAACATCAGTGCCTGAAAGCTCCTCCCCTTCTGCTATGTGAGCAAAGCTGCGATTGTTGAGGGTGTGAAGTGTCCATCATTCCATAATTCATTTTAACAATTGAATAAGTGCAGCACACGGGTATTTAAAGTGCACATTCTATTCAGAATAAAATGAAAATTTCAGTGTAGAATAGCATAGAATAGTGCATATGTGATTTGGGATGCACCTCTAGTTCACCTAAAACTAAAAAAATAAATCTGTTTCATCCTTCACTTGTTTCAAAACAGTTTCAAATTATTTATTCTATTGAACACAATCTAATAAACTAGCAATTGACCTCCATAGTGTTTCTTTCCTAGTACGAATGCCAGTGGTCATTGGCCTCCAACATTCTTCAAACTATTTTCTTTTGCGTTCAACAGAAAAACAAATCTCAGAAAGATTTGAAACCTTTCGAGGGCGAGTACATTTTCACTTTTGGTTAAACTATCCCCTAAACAGTGAAAAATGTTGACAATAAGAGAGTTTTGATTAATGAGAAGAGTTTTTTTTGCAGTTTTACTAGCGTTCAATGAAAGATTTGAGATGTGAGGTTATGACTGTGCAGAAGAAGAGATGCTCATGCTTGTGTTTGGCAGCTTAATTAACAACATTTATGTTTTTTTGCTTCACTCAATGAGCAGCAACGGCCTCAATGCCAGTTCTGAGATCTCTTTTTAATTGCCTAGTCCATGTAACACATAAAAATAACAACAATTATTAAACTTGTTGTTACATTTCCACAGCAATAGTTAGCAAACCATTCTGGCTGTCCAAATTAAGTAAATTAACTTTAATTGGCTCAACAAATGTAAACTGTGTTCAAGTGAATTAATAAAAACCTTAAACAGAAATCATTTGATCTCATTTGTTTCAAAATGAATTCCAGTTGCCCAAATTAAGTTGAAATAACATCATTCTAAAGCGTGGAAATCTGAGTTATAATTGTATTGTTACACCAACAATTTATTTTCCTGAGTGTGGATAAATGGTGTGTGCATGTGTGTGCTGGACGAAAGAACCGTGACCAATTACAGACCTCCACAAATGCCTGAACAACATCAGTGAGTCTATTACACGCTGTTAAAGGTATTAGGCCTTACATTCAAGGTTATCAATTTAGCCGCCGTGGGTTGATTTACTGTTGCGTTCGCTGGCAAATAAACACGAAGCCTCGTGGCCAGCACTGTAACTCACTACAGCGACATGCGGAAAGATTAATTGGTAAAGAACTGGAGTGTCAGGCCTTCATCTCTCATCTGACCACTTTATTGCCTTCACTCTTCAAATTCCAGGGCACAAATGCGAGGGGGGAAAAAAAGCAGGCAGACATTGAAATTCCCCCGCCACCCACTGCAGAGGTCTGATAAAGCTCTCTTTAAATGCCTCTGCTGTGTGCGTGACGGGACAGGGAGCGTCTCTGGCTCTCTGGAGGGTTAGACGGTGCCCTATATATGTTAAAGCAGTCGGTGCATTTCAGGAAGTGATGTAGAGACAGGTATTAGGAGTGCTTTCTTAAGCCCGCATGAAATGTTTAAGCACGTAAGTCACGGGTGAGGCGAGATGGGCCATACCTGCAGAACAGAAGAGTGCTGGAATAAAAAGCTCAGAGATGTAGAAAAGCACAGCATGCTCTCATTTCAGCTCGAGTCTACAGTAAAGGTATAACTGGCTGTGAATATCGCAAAACATTTTGTCTCAGTATTTGTATTTTTTTGGTAAAAAACACACACACAAACTTTTATTGTATTAATTTGAACATTTTACATTATAATAATAATAATAATAATAAAAACAACATAAACATGAATAATAAGAAGAAGAACAATAATAATAACAACAACATGACTAATAATAATATTAATAATACTAATAATAATAATAATAATAATAATAATATGAATAATAATAACAACATGACTAATAATAATAATAATAATAATAATAATAATAATAATAATAATATGTATAATAATAATAATAATAACATGAATAATAATAACATGAATAATAATAAACAACATGACTAATAATAATAATAATAATAACAACAACAACATGACAAATAATAACGATGTCAATGATGATAATGACAACAATAATAATAACAATAACAATTAAAACATCAATAATAATATAATAAAAATGTTGTTGTTATTTTTAATAATAATATTAATAGTGTTATAAGTAATAATAGTACTACTACTAATTATAATAACAATATTAATAATAACATTAATAATAGTAATGATAATAATAACAACAACAGAAACAACAACAGCAACATTCATAATTTTGTTTTTTATTATTATTATTGTTGTTATTATTATTATTAACATACATCATATTAATATTGTTATTAATAATAAAATTATCACGACAAAAAAAAAAGAAAAGAAAAAATATATATATTATATATATATAATTTTGTTTTTTCTTTGACAAAATTTATCAGGACACATTCTGATGAACATAAAAAGAGCAAGTGTGTGTGGTCACAATTCCCCAAGGCTTCATGATTGTAAAAAGTGTTCCCATCAAACCCAATGCAAAATCACTCCTGATAAAAGTGTTTGCCAAACGCAGTCAATCGGATGCTAAACGCTCAGACAGGACTCAGCTCTGTAGGTCTGTGTATCTGCAGTGCCAGTCAAAGGCCAGCAGGAGTCTCTCTCTATTCTCCTGCCACCCCGACCATCAGCACCACCACAAATAACTGCTGAGTGTTCCTTTAAGCCTTTACAAGCGCTACAAATCCTCAGCTCCAAGCCACTAACAGGGAACGCTCAAACCAGAGGCTCGCCGCTCTGACCTTGTGACTATTGATTAACCATTTCCCTCCTCACCCCGCTGTCACTCTCACCTCCAGCTAGCAGAAAAGAAAGACTAGAGGAGGAAAAGACGACTCGCACTCTCCTTCTGGTTTTTCTCTTGCTAGATGTTTTTGATTGGTGCGCAAACTGTGAGCTGCGGGCTTGAAGAGGCTGATGATGACGACATGAAAACATTGGTGCGGCTGCTGAACATCCTGATGTGTGACGTCAGAGAGTCCAGATCTGCACACAGCTTGATCCTGCATCCTTCTTTCTCTCTCTCCCTCCCTTTCAGCCCTCAGGCAATGAAGGCTGAAAAAACAGCAGTTATATAACACACCAACTACCTCAATGAAAACAAACTCTTGTTCTCGTTATTCAAAGAGAAGCAGAAGCTGGCTGTGAAGTCACTCTAGACAAAGTTTACAGTTAGGTAGTTGACTTTGCTGGGTAGCATTTTGGAGTATTTCACTGCTCTTGGTACTGATTACCTCAAATCACATATCCACTAATATAACAACTACTATTGTTATTTTAAAATAATAAAAATAATAATACCAACATGAATAATAATCATAATAATAATAATAGCAATAATACTGATAATAACATGAATAATATTATTAATAATAATAATAACAACAACATGAGTAATATTTTGTATTATCCCATAATAATATTAATAATAAAAATACTGATAATAACGACATGAATAATAATAATAATAATAATAATAAAAATAATAATAATAATAATAATGACTATTAATACTACCACTACTAATAATAATAATAATAATAACAATAATAATAACAATAATAATAATGACATTACTATTAATAACAATAATAATAATAGTAAAACATGAATAATAATAACAACACAAATATTATTGTATTATTATTATTATAATAAATATACTACTACTAAAACAATAATAAAACAAATAATAATGCAATTATTATTATTATTATTATTATTATTATTTAAAAATTAATATTATTATTATTATTATTATTATTATCAATAACAACAACAATACTGATTATAATAACAATAATAAAGATAAACATGAGTAATACCAATAATATTAATAACAAAAATATCATTATTGTATTATTATTAATATAAATATACTACTACTAAAATAATAATAATAATAATAAAACAAAAATGCTGCTACTACTACTACTAATAATATTTTTCAAGATTTTTTAAAGATATCTTGTACTGGAAGAAATAATAGAAATAAGAATAAGAAATAATAATAATAATAAAAAATACGAAGCAATGTCTGTTTTAAGTAACCAATATAATTTTTATAAAACAATATTTTGTGGAATTCCTACCACCACACCATACAAAAAGAGATAAAAAGCTGATATGCAGATATTTAGAAGTACATCAGCCAGGTACAGAATACTAAGTAAAATGAATAAAATCTGATTAATTTATTATTATTATTATTATTATTATTATTATTATTATTATTATTATTACTATTATTATTATTAATATTATTATTATTATTATTATTATTATTATTATTATTATTGTTGTTGTTGTTGTTACATTTATATATCTTCTTAGTAATAATCATATTATTATTAGTTTTTTATTTTTGTTGTTATTGTTATAATAATAATAATAATAATAATAATTATTATTATTATTACTACTACTACTACTACTACATTTATTCATTTTCTTAGTTTTAATCATATTGTTATTAGTTTTTTTATTTTTGTTATTAGTATTAATCATTATTATTATTATTATTATGGAAAAAAACACAAATGTGGAATTATATTTTGTGTTCTATTATATGTTATATATTATTTATTGTTTTAGTGAACATGCAAGTAAAAGTATGCATTTGAGTATTTATAGCAGTGTCAGTTGGATAACAATTTTATAAATTACTGTGCAGTATAGTGAGAACAACAGTTAATATTTTATATTAAATCAAGTATTTTTGCCCTGTTTTAGTTTTTATAGAAACATCTAAGCATTTAATATACATTTACTTCAGAAGGAGTATCTCTAATTTAATCAACATTAAACTTTCTTTTAAGATAAAAATCTCTAAAGAATTTTTTCTCAAAACAGGAGAACATATCTACAAGTGGGGTTACAAATAAATTAATTAATTAATTAATTAAAATAATATATATATATATATATATATATATATATATATATATATATATATGTATATATATATATATATATATATATATATATATATATATATATATATATATATATATATGCATAAAAAACTTTTTTATTATAGTTTTCAAAAAAACAAAAACAATAATTGCATTAATTTTGTATCTTGTACTGGAAAACATGGATTTTGTTTTCTACTTTTTGTAGTTGAAACTGATTGTCTGTTTTGATAAACCAGTATACTTTTTTAAAAACAATAATGGAATTCCTACCACCACGCCATACAAAAAGCGATAAGAATCTAATATTCAGGTATTTAGAAGTTCATTAACCAGGTACAGAACACATAGTAAAATAAATAAAATCAGATGAATGAGATTAGACATAATTCATACTGTCAGAACAAAAACTAAAGCAAGAAAGTGAAGTATAAAAATATTGAAGAAAGAGTCTTTAATCTTCAGAAAGGTGGGGTCAGACAGAGGGCTGAGAGAGAGAAAGAGAATTATCTCTCCATAATCAGACACACGCCGCATGAGTGAGTTTTGCATTTCCACTCACGCTTGACTCCCTTTTTCAAAGGCAGCTCTCTATAAATACCATCAGTCTCTCTCTTGGGTTAAGGACAGGGATTGAGAGACTGATACCAGCCTACAACACAACTCAAGAAAAAGGCCACGCTTAAAAGACTGATCATAATTACAGCTCGCTTTAAGATGCAACCAAAGAGACCTTCACAAAGCAGACCATCTGGTGTCAACGTCTCATTCGGCAAATTAATGTGTGCCATAAAATGTAGTTTTGCATTGTATTTGATCATATACTTGATCATGTTTTAATATGCCATTAAAGGAACAGTACACTCAAAAATGACAAGTTTGGCATCATTTGTTGTTTATTTTTCTGAGGACACTTTTTAAAAAAATGTTACCAAGACTATACAGTCAAAATGATTAGTCCTCCTGTGATTTATTTTTTTTCAAATGTTTCCCATACTATGTTTAACAAAGCAAATCAGAAATTTTCCACAGTAATTCCTATAACAATTTTTTTCCTTCTAGAGAATCTAGAGCAGTTTTTTTAAAACATTAAGGTCAATATTATTAGCCCTCTTAAGCAATTTATTTTCAGATTGTCTACAGAACAAACCACTTTAAAACAACTATTTGCCTAATTAACCTAGCTAGGCCTTTAAATTGCACTAAAGTCGAATACTAGTATCTTGAAAAAAATCTAGTAAAGTAGTGTGTACTGTCATCATGGCAAAGATAAGAGAAACTAGTAATAAATGAGTTATTAAAACTATTATGTTTAAAAACGGGTTGAAAAAAATCTTCTTTCCATTAAACAGAAAACATTCAGGAGGCTAATAATTCTGACTTTAACTGTATATATAGGAATATAGCATACTATATTTCATTTTATAGTTACAATAACCAATATCAGTTTGATAAAATCACTATATTTTGTGAAATTTACATTATCAAACAATAAAAAAATGAGATGATGTTCTGATATCCTGGTATTAAAGTGATAGTTTACCCAAACATTTAAATTTGTTGTTAATTTAAGGTGTAAATAAATGTATACATTTATGTATACAATACATAATGTATACAATACAAAACTAATACCTATGGATGGTAATCATATAACGTGTTATTCTAAAGTAAAACATCATGTAGGAGATTATTACCCTAAATCCACAGCCTCTGCTTTACTACAGAAGAAATAAAAGTGTCACCTACATGGCCTGAGGGAGAGTGAATAAAAGCTCATTTTCATAGGTGAACTATTCATTTAAAAAGTAAATCAGTAGAACGTCCCTGAACATAAACCTAAAGAAAAAAAGTAGTATAAAGAGCTTATATACTGCCAATTTTATAGAATCAAGATCATTAATTCTGGAAACTAATACAGGGATCAGTTTTCAAATCAAAACATCTTATTAAACTCATCTTCATTTCCAGGTGCACTTCTGGACATTACGCAGCACCAGCCAACCAGATTGAAACTGCCGATTTCACAGTATGCCTCGTGGGTCAGTGAATGACTGTAGGCGTTCTGTGGGTGTATCGTATGAGCCTAGCAGAACCTGCTTGGGTTCAGCATGGCTGATCAGAGAGCGGTCGTGCTATAGGTCAGAGCGCCTGCACAGAGAAGACAGAGGGACGAATCTCTGCACCTGTTGAACACCACAGCTGAACAGCAGAGAGGAGAGAGTCAACTGAAAGTGCGTTTGACACCATATTCTGCCTTCTGCTCACATCTACTGTCACAATCTTTCACCTGTAGTACCACCAAAAACATTCACATACTTGTACTATTGTTTCAAAAATGAAGCCTTTCTAATGTTTTTAAAGTCTTTTTTGGAATTTGAGCTACAATAGAAAGAGTCAGAATTTTGATTTTTTTGAATATATACAGTTGAAGTCAGAGTTATTAGCCCCCCTGAATTATTATCCCCTTGTTTATTTTTCCCCAATTTCTGTTAAACGGAGAGAAGATTTCTTCAACACATTTCTAAACATAATAGTTTTAATAACTCATTTCTAATAACTGATTTATTTTATCTTTACCATGGTGACAGTAAATAATATTTGACTAGATATTTTTCAAGACACTTCTATACAACTTTAAGTGACATCTAAAGGCTTAACTAGGTTAATTAGATTAACTAGGCAGGTTAGGATAATTAAGCAAGTTATTGTATAATAATGGTTTGTTTTGTAGACTTTCGCAAAAATATATAGTTTAAACGGGCAAATAAATTTGACCTTAAAATTTTTTGAAAAAAATTTAAACTGCTTTTATTCTAGCCAAACTAAAACAAATAAGACTTTCTCCAGAAGAAAAAAATGTTATCAGACATACTGTGTAAATTTCCTTGCTCTGTTAAACATCATTTAGGAAATATAAAACAAAAAAAAGAAAGAAAAAAAAAAGTGGGGATTAATAATTTTGACTTCAACTGAAGGTAACTTTTCAGCAGCTATTATTTCAGTCTTGATGCCCAGTGTTGTATGATCTTAAATCATTTATCTGAATAAATGTTACCTTTAGATAAACATTTATCTAAAGAATTGTTTATCTAAATAAATGTTATGGCGGAATGAACCGCCCACTTATCCAGCAAGTTTTTACGCAGCGGATGCCCTTCCAGCCGCAACCCATCTCTGGGAAACATCCACACACATTCACACACACACTACGGACAATTTAGCCTACCCAATTCACCTGTACCGCATGTCTTTGGACAGTGGGGGAAATCGGAGCACCCGGAGAAAACCCATGTGAACGCAGGGAGATACACACAAAAGTGTTCTTTCAACTTATCTCTTATATACAGCACTTGGGGATTTTTGGAAAAAGAATGACAGTTTCACAGCTGGACTAATGATTTCGCTGAACTGTTACATATATAAGTACCACTTGAAAACATTAAGCTTTTGTTCCATTTATCTGAGAATGTAATATTTCATTTAAAAACATAATCCATGAGCATATCATCGTTTACCAAGCCACAGCGTATAAGCACACACACACTCAAACTTGCCCTTAACTATTTTACCAGACAACATATAACTTTACCTATAGCTGAATCTCAAAAACAAAGTTAAAAATGACAGACAACCAAGCACATGACCATATACTGTTCTCCCTCTCAATTCATTTTCCTCATTTGTGTGTGAGTGTAGAAGCGGTGAGCTGGACAGTGGCCCCTGCAGACCAGCACAAGGCAGTGTTTGTTATGTGAGTCCACAACGGCAGCGTAAAGGCTCTCCACTGCTCTCTATTGTCCTGACCTAAAATGTGCCGTAATCTCCAGAGCAGAGTGTCTCAGGCACCATATGTGTATGTGCTGGCCTCCTCCTGCCCCCATCTCTCCTTCTTTCTTTTCCCTCTCCTTCTCCCCCATTCTCTCCTGCCACTCAATCCGCCCCTCCTTTATCTCTCTCTCTCTCTCTCCGGAAGCGAGGCTCGCACTCCTTTAACAGGCTGGGGAATGGATTCATTTCATCTAATGTGGTTTGGTCTGAAGCAGAGCCACTCACCCTGAGCAAGAGGCTCCCCACTGCAGTCATGTGTTTTCATACAAGCCAATCAACACTCTTCAGTCTCCCCCCTCCTCTCTCTCTCTCTATTTATTTCTTTCAGTCGTTTTACCTTCCTCTTACTCTCAGGCTGACTCCCCCTCTTTTCCGCTTTCACCCTCCTCCCTCCTTTTCTTCTTTACATCTGCCTGAGGCTTTCTGTTTCATTCTGGTCACAAGGCAGTGAGACTCCAGTCTGCTTTTCTGTCCCTTCACCTCTCTCTCTCTTCTCTCTGCTCACCTCGCTTTAATTTCTTCTTTCTGTTCCCCTTTCTCTACCTGTTTCTCTTTCTCATTATTTGTTGGGATCTTGCTGCTGGAACAGAAGGTTGTTGTGGCCCATCTGTGAGCTGATGGAGAGAGGAGGGCATAAGGACAAACAGACAGAAAGGCAGATTTCAGGCACAAACTGCACCCCATTCACAATTTTAATTAGTGGCCGACCATTACGGTCTTCCAGTATTATGCTTGGCATGTGATGTTACTACTTTTTCAAATAGTGTTTTTATCACATTTACAAAAATATTTCGATATTATTTTTTAAATATCCATGTTATATAATATAAATTTTCCACCAAAAGCATTCACAAACTTGTTTGAGTGTTTAGAAATCTTCAAAATCAGTCTTTTCATTTCAAATTTGATCTTGATTTATTCAAATATACATGTAATGTTTCAGCAGCTATTACATCAGTCTTGATCTGTGTTGTATGATCTTTGAGAAATCATTCTAATATGTAATATTTGGTGTTCAGGTATCATTTATCGAAATAAATGTTACTTAAAGTAAATTTTATGAAAGGTTTAGAATTTTTTAAATATTTCCCAAGTGAGGATGTTCAATAGATTAAGGAAATATATAAATTATATATTTCTTTCCTTGTGGAGAAATCCTGGAATAAAAGCAGCCTTGAAAGGTTAATATCATTAGCAGGGGAAGATTTAGTGATTTGCGTGCCCTACACTGTAAAATATTCCCAGAATGTCACAATATGTTACTGTAATTTTGCATAGTAAATCACATTATTATCACTTTACAAGACTTAACTCTTTTTTTTTTCTTTCTTACAGCAAATTACCATTAAAAAGGGCTATATCTTTTACATGTTAGTTATAGGAATTCCTACAAACTTGATTTTATTCAACATAGAAATGAACACACATGAACTTTTATGCTAGTACAGGCCCTTTTTGGTATTTAGAAATACTGGTATTTTGTACTACCTTCCTGTAATTTACTGTGAATTTACCCACAGTACCTTACAGTGAAAGTAATGAAATTATTAGCCAGTAATTTACTGTAAATGTAAGGTTGAATATTTTACAGTTTAAGAAATTCCAGCCATAGGGCCCAACAGTCCTAAAATGCACCCTTTTCATTTTTAATTAATTTGTGTTTATTTAATTGTTTTTTATATCCCTCAAACTTCTTTTATACGTTTTCTCTTAATGCCATCTCTACATTTTAAATGATTAGTTTTCTTAAAATGAGTTTACAACTAACAATGATAATGCATTTTTTAAATAAATTTGACAGCTGGACTGCTCCATGTTTGGGGGCGGTGGACAATGTTTTTTACATTATTACATTACATCATTATAATAGTATTATATAACAATAAATATTAAAGAATATTTAATTACATTAAAGTTTTAATTGTTTGACTAGCATCATACAAAATATGATAGAAAACAATGTTATATATAGTTTACAGGTATAAGTTATGCTTCTAGATATTTATTCTAGACATTTATAATAAAAAATTATATTCCTGGGCCCCTAAGCGACAGCTTACCTCACTTATTGGTTAAATCCGCCGCTGATCATTAGTCCCCTTAAGATTT
Organism: Danio rerio; assembly: GCF_052040795.2. NCBI lineage: Eukaryota > Metazoa > Chordata > Actinopteri > Cypriniformes > Danionidae > Danio > Danio rerio. The sequence goes on along the minus strand of NC_141033.1, from coordinate 33,039,817 downwards.
TTTTCATCCCGATTGGCTGCAGAGCTTGCCTAATTTACCTAAATTGTCTAATTAACCGAATTACCTTGTTAAGGCTTTCTATATATTTATTTTTAAAATATATATATATATATATATATATATATATATATATATATATGTTGGCAAATGTAAATTTAATATAAAATTAAATTCATGCAAATAATAAAATATTGTTTATAAAAAATAATCCTAATTGTTTTACATTTTTGATTGCTCATGTTTTACTTTTTATTTCATTAAAAAATTTAATAAATACAAAAATGTATAAAAACATTATTAAAAACATCTTTATTTATATATATATATATATATATATATATATATATATATATATATATATATATATATATATATATATATATATATTATGTAAAAATAAATAATAAATGATTAAGAATAGATTAAATGTAAAAAATACATTAGTAAATTTCTTTTTATTTTATTTAAATAATAAAATAATAAATATAATAAAATATATAATTTTTGTCTTTATTTTATTAATTTTATTTTTTAGTACTTTTTCCTATTTACATTTATCATTTTTTATCATTTTATTATTGTTTTATATATATTTATATACAATTGATATTTATTTTTTGTCAATGCTTCTCAAAATAACTTCAAGTACCAAACCAATACACACATACAAAAAAGTTTATTATCTACAGTATTTCAATATTATTTTTTACAACAAAAAATGTTAACTGACACTGATTTAACAGCCACCCATATTATAATTCAAATGAATGCTCACACCTGATATCATTCAACACTGATTCTTCAGCCACTGTATTTCCTCACAATTCCTTTACACGTCTGTAGAATCGGATCGACCTCAGTGGGTTTGACCTTGCCCTTGAGTAGGTGAATGAAAAGCACATCACTAACAGAGGGCGAGTGTATGGCCGCCCTGAAAATAATGTCAAGCCAGCGTTTCCTGTGTGCGGTGAGCAAAATGGATCCTGGCCTCATACTGATCCGCTGCTGGGCCGCTGTGCAGATAATATCCACTTTAATTTCTCACCTGAGGGGAAGATCTTCTCACGAGGGAGCTGCTGACAGCCATTTTTCATCAGCTCACCGCATGATGCCAACACAGAGTCACCTTTTTCTACTAGTCTGGAGTCAGTTCGGAATTTTGTTTTTGCTTTTTTAGGCTATGCTCTTTTAAGCATAGAAGTTTTTAAAATGCTGACATTTTCAACATTTTTCAAATGCTACACAATATAAGTATAATAATATAAGTTTGAAGCTCCTAAAAGTTGAAAACATCTGCATTTACTAGTAGGAATGTAATGATTAACCGAGTTCACTATTATTAACCGTACTTTAATTCGTCACGGTTTATTAATTGCAAAGCTTTCTCAACACTGCGTTTCTGCACAGAACAAAACTGCTGCAACTAAGCCAAATTATGCCAACTATGCGCTTTAAAGTTCTGAGCTTGTACATCAAAGCTTATACCCACACACACTGAATTAACTATAGCTGAGACCGTTCACATTTCACATATTTTGCGCTTGCAAGTTCTATATTTCCAATGAAGGCATACGGCTTGCACATACATTTTGGGAAAAGGGGCAGATATATATATATATATATATATATATATATATATATATATATATATATATATATATATATATATATATATATATATATATATATATATATATATATATTTTTTTTTTTTTTTTTTTTCATCTATTTTACTGCTGGACCGCTCCATGATGGACATTATTTTTTATAATAATGTTATTAATACATAATACATTATTATACTAATATTATACTTGATTGTATATCAAATAAAATTTAGTTACGTTAAAATTGTATTAGTAACTTTCACCATACAAAATATGGTAGAAAACTATGTTATATATAGTTTTCTAGGTAGAATTTATACTTCTAGATATTTATTGGGGGTCCCCTGGGGTCCTAAGCGGCCTTGCTTATTGGTTAAATCCGCCCTGATTGGGATGAATGCGCACAAGGCACGTGAGAAGCGAGCGGCACAACGTGCTGGCGCTTTCCAGGCATGCCCATTTAAAAAAATGCTGCGAGGGCACCACGAGTCACATGCCAAGATCTGAACGGTCAGCTAAATACTTTATATAGAATAAAAAAAATTTTACTCCAAAGAGGGAAAAAAATAAGAAATAAAAAGGCACAGTTAAGAACAGTTAAGTAATATTACACAAACAGGTTCAGAAACCTTTGACACTTTTGTTCTCTTTAAAAGAAAAATACTTAGCTAATGTGTAATTAGACTGAGATTTATTTATTTATTTATTGTTCTGTCATACAGTGTAAAATTATTATTTTTTTCACTTATTTTAAGTTAAAAGAGAAATGGACTATTGTTTGTTTTTATTATTATTTTGTGCTGATTTGTTTAGTTACTGAGCAGCAATAAATAGCACTTTAAAATATGTGATTTTCATGTGATTTTCAAAACTAGTAGTGTTTTGAAATTAATGAATGCAAAATAATCGTGATAACCCTGAAACCAAGATTATTCCTCAGACTATACTCGTACAACCAAAATCTCTAATCATTGCATCCCTATTTACAAGCAATGGCAGTTCTAGGGGATGGTTAGGGTGGGCTAGCGCCCCATGTAAACTAGCTTGACCACCCCTCCCTGTAATTTAGAAAGGAACATTGACAACAGCATTATATATATATATATATATATATATATATATATATATATATATATATATATATATATATATATATATAAAATTCATATATACATATGTGTCTATATACAGTGTCTATATACATTTCCCTCAGAAATGTAGGAGCAAAAATTGCCTTAGCATTTGCACACAAGTACACCATCAGTCTTTAAAATCAATTAATTAGCAGATATAAAAAGAAAATGAACTCCTTTCCACTTGCAATTAGCCCTGTGGCTTGTCTGCTTCCCAAAAACCAGGCAGCCAGTTTGGAAATCGTCTGCAGCTGTTAAACTATTTGATATTAGAGAGCGTTTGGCGTCTATAAATATTGAACAGCAGTACGGTGCCAGGGGTCTCTACAATGGCAGGTATGTGTCACCAGATACTCCAGGACAATCCCATCATGCCATGAATACGCTGGAGGGGGGTGGGGGTTTGACAGAGACTGTGTTTCTGGGGTGTTTGATGAACTCACACTCCTTCTGCTCTCATTCCTCAGTCTGTTCACTTCAGCTCTGATTCACAGCGCAGGTTCGAGAGCGGAGCTGTGAAAAACTCCAGCTATCTTAGATAAGAGCTCTGTGTGGCGCTTGGCCCGTCCAGCTCCAGACAGCAACAAATCACCATGTGCATAATTCACAGTTTAACCCTTCGCTCTTATCAACACACTGGCCAAGACTTTCAGGCATGGCTGTTGGTGTGTGTGTGTGTGTGTGTCTTTGTGAAGCTGAGTAAAAGCATGTCCAGCATTCCTGACAGTCTTCTCTCAGCCTCCTCTGGCTCATCCTGAGATTCGCTCATTTGTCAGAGTTCGCCAACTGCCGGGCCTGGATGGTCCTGTGTAAATAAACCAGGAAGAGCTTCCAAACCGCTTAGAGTTCAGGTGGTAGGAGTTGTAAATCAGCAAAGACGATCGAGTCTCCTACTGGTGGAGCAGTATTTGGTGTGATTCTTCTCCCTCTATAAAACAATGCTTCTTAAACTTTTCAGGTAATGAAAGTGTTAAGCTGTCAAGCAAAACGATGGAAAAACTACCAACCAACTCTAAACGATAGCCAATGATTTTAACTAATGCACATCTTAACGCCAAAAGCCTCCTGTTTATCAATCCATAACACAATATTAAATCTAATCAATAACAAATTTACAAACTTTTTGTTATAGTTTCATTAAATATTTATTTATATTAAAGGGTGCTTTTATACATAAACTGCATAAAATCAAAAGTTTTTTTCTATATATTTTATACACAGCAATATTATTAAAGGGCACCTATGACGAAAATCTTCTTTTGTAAGCTGATTTGACAGAACTGCGTGTAGGTATTGTCCACAGTCATATTGGATTTTGCATATTGGATATTGGATATTGATTGGATTGGGTTATTTTGTACATTACATAACGGATGAAAATACAGCAGTGGATATTAATGTGTATGCAGTCACATTAGCTGTGCAAAAAAAAGTGCAAAGTTAAACGTGTGCGCTGTGTGTGTTGCAGAACACGCAGAAAGACTTGAATTAACTCCACAACAAATACATCAAATAATCATTGGAAACGTTATTACTGTAGTTAGGGCTGGGCAATTTGGCAATTTTATAAAGTTTGACCGATTCACGATTTAGATTTTTTTCTTATTGTGTAACAAGTCAACTTAAAACATTACAACAACATTCTCAAGTAACATTCTCTTTATAAGTAACTTGAAAAACCATCTGGTTAAGGATCATTGTATTTTTAATGGCCATGACATACATAAATTGGTCAACAAGGTGTAAATAAATGTAAAACAGATTCACAAGTTAAATATCGTTGCAAAAGATTTGAATACAAAAATATTTGTGTAAATATTGCAGTTGCAGGAATACAGAGGTATTTTTTGCAAATTTGAACTGCGTCCTGAATCGTGGCTGGGCGGCACCGGTGTGTGTATAGAAACTTATGTTTAGAATTCTAAAATCCATGATGCTGTATGGTGCTGCGTGGTGCGTTGCCAAGCGGCGCTTCTGGTGTGCGACCTGCTTCATACAGAGAGTGAACCAAAGCACATTGGTGCCATTATAATGTATCAAAAACTTGCCCAGCCCTAAATAGTATTTCTCACAAATGTTACGTTCCTTCATGTCTGTCACTGTTTTGTTTTTCTGATGCAGCTGAGGTGGAGATTGAGGAACACAGGTACGTGGGAACGGTGGGTGGGGAGAACTAGCAATAAAGGCACAGGCAACAAAAACAACTACATTGTGTTCAGAGCAGAAAATACCAATATTCTGAAAGGTATAATAAATAATCTGATGGGTGTTTTGAGCTGAAACTTTACAGAAACATTCTGGATGCACAAAAGACTTATATTAAATCTTTAAAAAGCGGGTAAAATATGTGCCCTTTAATAGTTTAAAATGATACAACGAAAGATTTGAAAATATATTTTCTTATATTTAAAGGTGAATCATTAGGCTTATTATTCCAGCCTTCAGTGTCATGTGATGGTTTAGAAACGATTGTATTTTGTGGACCTTATGGTAATATTGTAATTTATAAACTGCACATTTACAACGTATATTTATATATTAGAAAGTTGTATGGTTACACTTTTAAAATATTTTGTAAATAATTTAATTTTGTAAGTAGAAACATTTTACAAAAATATAATTTTTAATTATGTATATATATATATATGTATATATATATATATATATATATATATATATATATATATATACACACACACACACACACACACACACATACATATACATATATATATATATATATATATACATATATATATATATATATATACATATATATATATATATATATATATATATATATATATATATATATATATATATATATATATATATATATATATATATATATATATATATATACACATACAACAGTTCTGTCTGGTTCTCGAATCTGATTGGCGGATAGCCGTGATATATTTAAGTATATCAGCACCCGTACAGCCTTTTTACCCTTTCTGTATTACTCTGCTCACATACAGCCAGCAAAAAGCAAACACTACAGATCTGAATTTTAAAAAGATATATATATATATATATATATATATATATATATATATATATATATATATATATATATATTTTTTTTTTTTTTTTAATTATTATTATGATTATTATTGTTATTGTTGTGGTTTATTTTTATATATATTGATATATTATTTTTTAGTATTGTATTTTATTGAATTTTATAATATATTTTAAATGTCATTACTGTTTAAGAAATGTTGGGGTGAGAAAGTACATTCTGAAATATTATATAATGGATACGTTAATATTCTGTATTGTTGCTGGGCTTTTGTGATATAATTAAAATCAATATAAAAGAAAGTTGGAAAAAAAAGACCTGCCAAAAAGCATTACCAATTTTCAATCAAATATAACTACCCATTTTGTTTCCTTTATAAGCCCAACAGTTTGAGAGTCGCTGAAGTAAAGCTGATCAAACACACTGCTGTTCGCCATCTGTTTCTGTAGGTTTTTTTCTTTACTTCAGGCTGTGGTTATGAATGGATGGTCAGTAAGTCTTCAAAAATCAGGTCACAGTGAGACACATGATTGTGAATCTTATGTACTGTTCCCATCTAAAAATAGTAGCTTCCTTGCCTTGATGTGCATTAGTGTCTGAGCATCTAGCAGCATAAAATATCTCTTCAAATGGATTCAAAAGCCACAGAACGCTTGTCTTGTGAAAGTTACGAGATTTCATACGTTTACATATCAATTTGCTTATTTACAATGAGATTTGGCTGGGAGTTTACTCCACCAATTTATTATTTCTGTGGTATCGCTGGAAGAAAATGTGGTCTTTTGTAGGAATGCATAAATCTGGAGATTTCTAATTTAGGATGACAGCGGAAAGGAGAACATCCAGGCCAGACGTTTTAATACAAGAAAGAAAAAATAAAAGAGAGTAATTTACAACATGGTAAGGTTTGGGGTCACTGCTGCATTTATTTGAACACCAATACAGTAAAAATAATTAACATTTTTATATACAATTAGAGCTGCACGATTAATCGAAAAAAAGAACGCGATCTTGATTCGACCCCCTAGACAATCTTAATCTGGCATTTCTACGAATCTGCCAATTATATTTTCAAGTTCAGGAAAGAAGCAAAGGTGGCCGCACAAGTCTTCACATTGTTTTACGTCAGATGGACACCTCCAAATGCTGTTGAAAGAGTCACATACTGTATTTATAAGATTTAATTAACTCATAAATGTCATTTCTGTCTTACGACCACCAAATCACACATGACGTGAGCTGCTGACCATGAGCTGTTACCACAGTGAGGGCGGGCGGGCGCGTGCCCTACTTTATGATAGACGTGCGCGTCTACTTTAGTGAACAGAACCTGCATAGGCTGTGAATAACAGGTAATAAAGTTGTAAATAACATTCGGTTTGTGGCACAGAGTGAGCATTGGGAAGCCGCGTGGAAAGTATTAACAGCACTTAGCAGTGAAAATAAAACCGAAAACGTGCACATCATTTAAATAATCATATCACATTTTAGAGTTATGATTGCGACAAGCGTCTAATATGTTTTTCTTTCATAGCGAACTCATGTTGTGCATGAGAAAACATGTTTAACAGTGTCAGTATAACTAGGCTACTCTAACTAACCTATATAATGTTGAATATAATGCAAGAGTTGAATTGAAGAATTGAATTTAATTTAATTGAGGGAATCTGATACCGATAAAATTTCTGAATTTACCAGTAGAAAAAAGGTCTATATTATAGTTGTATTCTGATGTCATCACTTCACTGTGCATTAATAACCAACATTTGATTTGAATTAGATATTACACATAATATTATTACTGTTGTTTAACCATATGTTTGAGAAATCACAATAATAATAGCCTGCTCATAATAACCTTTATTTTACATCTACAGAATCGTGAGAGAATCGTAATCTTTATTTTAAGCAAAAAAAATCGTGATTCTCTTTTTAGCCAGAATCATGCAGCTCTACATACAATAGATTTTTTTATTGGCAGTAAATGTAAAATGCTATTTAATCCTGTGAGTTAAAGCTAGTTTTGCCTTACAGGATCCTTCAGAAGTCAATTTAATATGATAATGTGCTGCTCAATTAATATTTATTATTATTATTATTATTATTATTATTATTATTATTATTATTATTACTATTATTATTATTATTAAATAGGGTTAAAAACTGCTGGGCTGCTTCATATTTTTGTGGAAACTGGGATACAATGGCATTCAAAATTACCATTAAAGATGTATTTACATTAATCAAGACCAAATCAAACTGTCTAACCGTAAAATTTAAAACAAAAAAAATTTTTTTTTTTTTGCATTGTTTTTAGTCCTGGGAAAATTTAAGTGTGATTAATCTCATCCAAAATAAAAGTTGATAGAAAATGTTTAGATAGAAATTATATATGTATATGATACAAATGATATATAAATGTAAATATCTATTTAACAAAATAATCTTTTATAGGTTTCTATGTATGTATCATGATTTAATACACGCACATATATTATGTCAAAACCAACTTTAACTTTAAATGCGATTAGGGTGATATTAACCATAATTATTTTCAAAGAAAAGCTAAATATTTATACAATTTCCAAAAAACTATGTATGAAGGAGGAAAAAATGGATATCAACATAGATATCGTTATCAATAATTACCCGTGATAACAACCAATCCTTATAAAACTTATCATATGTTCAGTATTAAAAAAAATTATAATCAGCATATCATAAAGATTTCTGACACTGAACACTGGAATAAAATAATTCACTTTAGAACTCCATGAACAAATTACAGCATAACACATACTAAAACAATGAAAAACAGTTATTGATCAAATAAATGCAGTCATGGTGAGGAAAAAGAAGTTTTTCCAAACAATAAAAATAGTTCCTGATCCCTAAACTTCTGACCAACAGCAGAACTGAAATGGGTTCATGGAGCGGGGCTGACAGGCTGGTGTAAAGCGAACCCTGCAGGCATCAGATCAGCTTTGGCTGGTGCTGGACACTTCAGGGCTCCTACTGCTGAATAGGTAAGCTGAGAAATTCCTCGGCCTTCTGTTTCAGGCCGGCTGTAAAAGTGCTGAAGCATCAGCGGCTGCAGTTCATCGCTGCTGGGCTCTGGTTTTTCACACACACACATATACATGTATGCTGAAGGACAGGAGCTCTCTCCAAAAACAATACACATCTGCACAAAAGCTCTAGGCATTATTGGTGCTCAACTCAGAGCCAGAATCTACAGGGAAGAGTGGCTGTTTACAAACCTCATATAATTTTATTAATCTCACTTAGATTTTATTTGTGTATAAATTTCACCTCCAATCAAAGAGAAACCAAGTGACACACACCAAAAGAACAATGCTGTAGGAGTTCCTATATGAATTATGGAATCTTTGGATTGTTTCAAATTGGTTTTGAAAGCAGTTTCTGCTGACCTAGACTACAGAATGTTTACCAAAAATGTAGTAAAAGAGTAAGATTGATGAATATTACTGTGATTTTAAAATAACTGTTGAATATGTACGTTAGCTATAGCCATTAGTTTAACGTAGATTGTCACATGATCCTCTGGAAATCCTTCTAATTTGTCAGTTTGCCGTTTCTTCATATTTAAGTATTTATTATGAACAATTGTAATAGTATCATAACTGGAAAAAAAAAATTAGTATTAAAGTATTAAAAGAAATATATATATTACTGTAACATGCAGAAAATTTTTTATTTAATTATTTTTTATAAAATGTTTTATACTTTTTTCCTACTTACATATTTTTTATATAGATGCAAACACACACACACACACACACACACACACACATATATATATATATATATATATATATATATATATATATATATATATATATATAGTGGTCCCTTGTTAATCGCAGGAGTTGCGTTCTAAAAATCACCCGCAATACAGTAGATGAAATCCACGAATTAGTCAGCTTTATTTTTTACAATTATTCTAGATGTTTTAAGGCTGTAAAACCCCTCACTACACTATTTTCTCAGATAGTTATTGACTACATTTTCACACTTTTCTCTCGTTTAAACAGTCGCGTAACTTCTGTCTGTCTAGAAGTCCAACCTGGGGAGAAAACTTGCAAACATGCGCTGTTAAAAAAGCATGTCAAATTGCACAAAAAATCCATGAAACCGTGAGACCGCGAAAGGTTATGGTGAGGGACATCATAAACAAAACATAAACCTATGCACGACAAACCAACCCATAAAACAGAGTCAATGGCATTTCCAGGGGAGGCTGATTGACTTCCATAGTGAAAGTGAATTAGTGCGAACCAAAAATACAACAGTGGCTGCAGGCTCTGGTGTCTAGTGTCATGACACTGATAGTAACAATTCTATTGAACCAATTAGTGATCAGCAGTGTGTAAATGGTGTGTTTTTGTAACGGAAGGTACTTTAAAAATTCCCAAATGTGGAACACAGTAAAAAATCTCCTGCAAGTAAATCGAACATCGTACCATGCATTAGAAAAGTATCTTAACACTTTTTAAAAAAAAAGAAAATAACATTAATACAGTTATAGTAGGCCTATATTATTTTAATAAGTGGTTGAATGATTGTTTTTGTATCAACTAAGTCATAAAATTTGCATCGAAATGAAAAGTGAGCACCGAAATAAAAGCACATCTCATTTAAAAGACGTATCCCTGATTTATATACAACCAGAAAATAGATTAGAAGCAAAGGATGAATCAAACAGTCACACACTTTCCAACTGTTCACAAGTGAGACCAAAAATCTCCAACATCCGACCTCCTGCTCGCGGCTCCCACTGTGCAAGAGTTTTCTTCTGTTTCATAAGACAAATCTAATTAGCACAAAACTCCAATTAAATGAAAAGAAACTATTAGTGGCAGAGAATAAAAAAAACTGTTTCCAGGAATAGAACTTGTCAATAAGGTGCAACTCTGCTACTCTCTATCATTTTTTTTTTCGTTATGGTGATGAAGCGAGCTGAAAATACAGTGTTTTAATTATTGCACTCACTAATTAAACAGACTGATCAATGCTTATAGCTCATCACCGCTACACCTGTTTACAAGCACTAGAGAACGGAGTACAGCAGGTTAGAAGAGAGGTTTTCGCCGTTTGGAAAGCAGGCGGATGACACAGCTAATGAGATCAATGTGAAACTGACTGACATCAAACTCACAATTAGCACATGGTCCTCTGGCCAGGCCTCGTCTGCTTTAGTAGAGCTCAGACCTGTTGAAAAACACAAACAAACAAAAAACTGTTAATCAGTTGCCTAGGTCATGTTACATTGAAGTCAGAATAATTGGCTCTCCTGAATTATTACACCCGCTGTATACTCCACAGAGCATCTGTTTAACAGAAACAAAAATTTTTTTTACAACACATTTGTAAACAGTTGTAATAACTAATTTCTTTTATCTTATGTATGACTCCCATGAGCTTGGACGATTACATTCATACAAATGACTCCTGGTAACTGGGCTGGCTAATACTGGAGCACCTTGACCTTCTTTGCTTTCAGGAACTTATGTGTGGAGGTGAAGTATGAGAAGAAACGCTCTCCTGCTGAAGAATTTGCCCTCTCCTGTGGTTTCTAATGTAACAGGCAGCACAAATGTCTTCATACCTCAGGCTGTTGATGTTGACCCCTACTCTGCAGATCTCTAGTACGCCCCAATACTGAATGTAACCCCAAACCATGATTTTTCCTTCATCAAACTTGACTGATTTCTATGAGAATCTTGGGTCCATGCGGGTTTATAGGTCTTCTGCAGTATTTGTGATGATATGGATGCAGTTCAAAAGATGATTCATCAGAAAAATCAACCTTCTGCCACTTTTCCAAATGATAAACTAGAAGTCAAGTGATTATTTGTTGCTCTTACAACTGGATCAATGACAAGACTTTTGTCAGGTAGTGCACATACAAAGAAACAAAGACATTTTTTCAATCAACTTTTATTTATATAGCACTTTACTACAACCAAGGTTGACCAAAGTGCTTTACACAAGTAAAAGCAAATTTAATAACACAACACAACACAACAGAAAAGGAGACGCTGCAAAACAATACAAGAAATATCAATAAAACACAGCAAACTTTAAAACATAATGAAGTGTCAGTGCTATACATTAGACAAGCCAATTTAAACAAGGGGTGTCTTAAGCTTGGCCTTAAAAAAAGTTATAATAATGATCATTATAATTATTATAATTATTATTATTATTATTATTATTATTATTATTATTATTATCGTTACATTTTATGAAGCTTTATATTAAATCAAAAAATATTTTTAAATTAGATTATATTACATTAATGTTTTATGAAGCTTTTTATTATTCACATTTTATGAAGTTAAAGTTTCCTTGAGAAACTTCATTTCCCCATTATGGTATCAAGACAGCTGTCACTATTTATTATAATTTTTATATAATTGTTTAAGATAAATATAATTTGAAAATGTGTAAATTTGCAAGCGTTATAAGTATTATATTTACATAAACTACATATTATATTTGTATTTTACTAAACTTTTTAAATAAAAATTGAATAAAATTTATTTAGATTACACAAAATTCTTGGATTCCTTATAAATTATTAATGTTAAAAGTAAATAATAATAACAACAATTATGTTTTGTTTTTATTTACATATGGTTATTAGCAACAATTATTAACAATGATTTTGTTCATGATATTAGTTATGATGTTAATATTGAATGAAATTTAGTATGTGTGTGTGCACGGGTGTGTGAATTAAAAATGTAATGATATTCAAAAACAGTTCTGTTTTCTATCAAATAAGCAATTAATCAGCAGTCCTGGAGAAAATCAGGAAGTGTTTTTTTTAGCAAATGACAAAAACAAGAACAAATCGGGTCTTGTGTGCTTTTGTCATCCGCACATGCCAGTAAAGACAGAATTGAGCAAGCAGAGGATGGAGAAAAGCACCATTCATTTACAAAGAACATCAACTTGTGTGGCGTCGCCTGCAGCTCACAGAATCAACCCGGCTGATGGAGACTCGTCCCCCGCGGATTAAGATTTAAATTGAGGCCCATCTACTCTGTCACCAAAATGGATATTGTATCCTTCATGCAGGAAGCCAGGAATTATGGCATCCCTCTCTTCCCCTTTACTGCTCTTGACAGATAAGTGGTGCAAACAGAGCAGTGGTGCTTTTCAAAAGCAGCAGTCGCCTTCATCTACAAATGGTCGAACTGAGCATGGGACGGCCGGTCTGTGAGAGACGTTTGGGCCGCTGCTCCTTTTAAAACATTGCATGCTGTGAACTGACTCAAATAAATATCCCCAAAGGCAACCCTCGTTCAAACACGCGCCATCAAACCATACTTGCACAAATACCATCAGGGCACTCAAACATGGGTTAGGACGAAAGAAAGCATATAGCTGATCAGCAGGACAAATCTACAAACTAAATCAAGACGATATAATAAAAATTATATATCAAATAAAATATAAAATAAAATGAAATGAAACAGAAGTGTTGCTTTACAAACTATTTCTCTACTATGTAATAATAATATTAATAAAAAATATGTCAACATACTATTAAATATTAATATATGAGCAACATTATCATAAAAAGATTTATATTACTATTTTATGTTTGTAAAGATATAATATATAAAATGTACTTAAAAAACTGCATTTTTAGACCACTTGACAATATTAAATGTTATTTAAAATATAACTTTATCTGAAAAATTAAATGTACAATAAAATTCTAATAAAAAATAAAAAAACAAAACAAAACAAAGCAAAAGCACAAATAAAAATTTTATCAAATACAATAAAACAAATGTGTTGCTTAACAAACAATTTTCTCTACTTTGTGATACTATGCATAGCAAAATATAATGTCAATATTATTTTATATTAATATATGAACAATATAATAGAAAATATGCATATTAATATTTTATGTTTGTAAAGATATAGCATTTAAAATGTATTTAAAAAATACAGTATTTGTGGATCAATTGAGGATATTAAATGTTATTTAAAACATAACTTTATATAAAAAATAAAATGTACAATACATTTCTAATAAAATTAAAACAAAAACAAAACAAAATTTGATCAAATAAAATAAAACAAATGTGGTGCTTCACAAACTATTTTCTCTACTTTATGATAATATGCATATTAAAATATAATGTCAATATTATTTTATATTAATATATGAGTATTATTATAATAAAAGTAATACTATTAAAATATTAGGTTTGTAAAGATATAACATTTAAAATTAATAATTTAATTTAACCTTAAAACATTATATTAAAACATTATATAAACATTAAATGTAACATCAAAAATAACATTAAAAAATGTTTTAAAAACCAATGTATTTTTGGACCACACGACAATATAAAATTTAAATATACAATAAAATTCAAATAAAGCAAACCAAAAAAGAAAACACAATTTATTAAAATGAAAGGCATGCTGCATCACAAACAATTTTCTCTACTTTGTTATAAATTACAAAATTTTAACTATTTTTTTTTTTTTTTGCATCTCTTGATTTGTTCCTTTTTTAAAATTTGTATTTAATATTTTTCCATAACATATAAATTTGAGTGTACTAGTTTTTGGATTATTGTCGTAGGTTATTTTGTTAGATAAGCTCCAGATTTGGCTAACGTATTTGATCTAATGTATAAGTACAGATAAAGTATTGCATAGCTTCCTATTAAAAATCTGAATTTTAAAGATAGATTTGTGAGGGGTGTACTTGTATATGCTGAGCACTGTATTATTATTAAATGAGTAATATTATAATAAAAATAATAATATTACTCTCTTATGTTTGTAAAGATATAACATTTTAAATTTTACATAAATTATATTTAAAAAACCAATGTACTTCTGGACTGCACAACAATACAAAATGTTATTTAAAACAATCTTAAATTAAAATTAAATTTACAATAAAATTCCAATAAAATAATAATAAAAAAAACACAAAACTAAATTTTATAAAATAAAATAAAACAGATGTGTTGCTTTACAACTATTTTCTCTACTTTATATTATATTATTAATATTACCACAATGTCAACATATTCCATATTAAAAGATGAGTAATATTATAATAGAAACAATATTATAACTTCATCAAATTCTAAATATCAAATCAAAAATACCTTATGTTTGTAAAGATATAACATTTAAAATTTCACATCATTATTTAAAAAGCAATGCACTTTTGGACTGCACAGCGATATCAAATATTATTTAAAATATACATTTTTATTAAAAAGTAAATGTAAAATAAAATTCAAATGAAACAAAAGAGCAAAGCACAAAACAAATAAAAAAACACACAAAAAATAAAATACGTTGTGGACTTTCTCTGAAAATATCTCTAACAGCCTCTCTCCTTTAAACACTGTCCTTCAAACAGCAGCGAGCCAAGTAATGGCAGGATCATACCACTCAGACCCTGTTTTTCCAACACACTCCCTTCTCCCATCTCCTCTGTGTGTCCAAGCGGTCTGTGCAACCAAAAGGTCAGCAGTAGGTAATTTGTTTTTAGCTATGCAGACAACCCTCACAACACACACGGCCAGGTAAACCAATTACACCCTGACATGAATGGCCATGACAAACAGCCTTCGCACACAAGCGCCGAGGCCATTAGCGTCATGCCACTGTCCTCCCTCTCAGAGAAGATCACCAGCCCACCGTGCTTCACTATCTCCCATTAACCGACCGACCGGCTGATCATTAACCAACACCAACTCAATACAAACAGACACGTCATACACAACACTCCAGATATTAAACCACACTATCCTATCAAATCACACATAAACAATATCATGTACATTATCACGATTTATTGCACACTGAATATCAGCATCTTCTATTTCCTACCAACTTTAAAGGTGAAATTAAAATAATATTTTTTAAATGTTAGTATCAGTTTGTTAGTCTTAAAGAGCACATGAAATCAAACTAACCATATTAATCTTGTTAGCACAAGTTGCTAGTTTTGAGTTGGACAATTCATCTGTGCATGTCATTAAGAAAGAAAAAAACAAGTGCAAAACAGTTTGCCCTTTTAATCTAAAATTAAAAACTCTATCAGACTGTATCAGACTATACACAAGACGTCACTCATTTAGTTTTGAACGGGGAAAAGTGTAATGGTCAGTATGGCGAATGAAGTCCCGCCTGCTAGTACATGAGCCAACCATCGATCACTATAAATTGAGATTGTTTCGGGGGTGAAGCCTGGACCTGACGTAAGCTTTTATGACAGTTTGGTGGTCAACAGACGCACTGAAATTTTAGCAAATACTTGCTATACAGATAAAAGAAATACATTCAAATGAAGCTTGAAATCTGTACTTTAAACCAACAATACTTGAAAATAACTATTTTTTTGGTTTTGTAATCTGTATAAAACGAACATGACGTACTGTCAATCCTGTCAAACGCACATCACACTACAGCAACTACTAACTAACCGCACACACACTTGTAAACAAAGAGTCGCTGTCATTTTTGGAGAAGATTCTCCATCAAGACCAAGTTGTGGGTTACTTCAGAAGAGCAGCGCGATCTGACGATCATTACCCAGAGGATGATAATGTCAAGAAAGGCCATAAATGAGATTGCTGTCGTGATCTTGTTCCTTTGGAGTGCGCACCTTCAGAAACGAAATGTATGAGTTACTATTATCAGACAGAATCTGCAGACATTTTTTACTATTTCTGCTGAGAATTTTGTGTTTAGAAGTATCATAACTAAAAACTTACAGTAATACATGAAATAAACAAATTATAAATTTAACTTTTCTTTAATGTTTACAATGCAAAACCAATTAGATCTATTTATTTGGTAAACAAAGCCAGTCTTTCAGATAATAGACACAACTATTGCTTTACAATCTGTATTATAAATAAATCTTATGAACATATTAATATTACTATTATTGTATGATAATAATATTAGTGAAATAATTCAAAAACAGAATAATAATGAGTTTAATATGAGATAAAATATTATATATTCATACACCCCATTGAAAAGCAACATTTTAAACAATATTTTCGAAATGTTGACAAGACTAAGTTAAATATATCTGTTTAACTTACGAAAGTAAGGTTAACAAAATAACTTAAATTACTTGAGTTAGGTTTTACTTAAATTAGGGTGGTGTAAAAATGAGTATTAAACATCTTTTCCATTCTTAAAAAATGACTCCTCTTTTAGAGTTGCTCAAAGAGATCCTCAACTTGATGTCTCTTCAGAATCCCCCTTGTGTTTTATTGGAATCAGATCAGGAGATATTTATAATAATATTATTACCATAGATGTGTATGTATGTGTGTATGTAACAGGTATGAAAATTATAATTCGCTTTAAGTATAGAATTACACAAAATATGTATTTTATCTAATGTGTTAGTAAGTGTACCTGAGGTGTTTGTTAGTGTGTGTCTTTTCCTTTAAATTTCTAAGGGAGCTCACGCTGTTTAATTTCCTGTTTTGCGCCCGCCTCTTTCCTTTCTGCACTGACTATGCATGGGAGAGGTGGGTGTCTGCTAAGCTCCAATTAATCTTTAATCATCTTTACTTTATAAATAACTTTTAAAGCTAGTTTTCATGTTTAAATAATATTTAAACCTTTATTTTTCACATATATTTCATTATTTTTGTGCTATCACTTAAATTGAGGTTTTGATTAACTTTAGCCTAACTGAAGCATGTGAATGCTAAAATGCATTGCACCTTACTTTTAACAGAAAAGCTGTAAGGGTGAAGACACACTGTAAAAGCTGTGCTTTTTGGTTTATTCTCAGGTATGTTTTGTCACTTTGTTAATATTGTTTGGAGTTTTGTTCTATCTCTCTCTCCATCTCTTCCCTTTCTGCACTGACTATGCATGGGAGAGAAAAGCTGTAAGGGCGAAGACACACTGTAAAAGCTGTGCTTTTTGGTTTATTCTCAGTGAGTAAAGAGCCGTCACAACTGCAGATCTCCGACTGGTTATTCCTTAATAAAACAAAGAAAACGCAACGCAGAACCGGTTACACGTATGTATGATGAATTTGTATGTCAGAATTCAATCAAAGTGGCGTTTGACAAAAAAAACGTATTATTATAAAAAATACTATAAACAATTATAACCAGTGCTTAATTTGTGAATTGCGAGGTCCCGGAAAAGATTGGAGTAACGAATCCGACATGTTATCCGAGGCTGTAGAGGTTTCGTGCACGAAAGTGGAGAGTGGGGTGGGGGGGATAACAGGGCGTTGGATGGCGGAGAGGTGTCGCGGACGTCAGTTATGAGCCGGGGTCGGGGGTGGTAGTCGCAGACAAAAGTGAAGAGGGTTGGAAAGTGAACAGCGGACGGGGGAGGACGGCAGGTGAGGAAGAAGATCAGTAAAATGAGGTGCCGGATCAGATTTCAGAGGTGCCGGATCCGGATTCAGCATGTTCCAGCACAAATAAAGCCCTGATTAAAACATAACAGTGCAACAAAAAGTGTACTGTCAGTCTGTTATTAACATCCCATTTTAAAAATCTGATTAATTTAATTGACCATCAGTATTACTTTATATTTTACCAATGCGTAAACTAATAAAATTAAGTCATTTAAAGTAATTTCACCTAAAACTGAGTTAAAATATAAACATTAAGTGTGTAAAATAAACTATTAAAAGTGCTGATAATTGCGCTAGTAAACGTTGTATTGTCGTCTTTCAGGTTGTATCTCAGCTTTAATGCATTTTTTAAATAAATATATAAAAAACAAAGCAGCAGCTTGTCATCGTGAAAGCAATAAGATCCAATGGACGGCCGATTGCTTTCACTCCAAAATGGCGGAATTGTGGGGCCGTAGCTGGGTGCTGCTGTTGCAATGGAGCCTTCTATTGAGTGTCACTTCTTCGTGATTCTAAGCTCTTTGCTTGAGCTCAACACATCTGTAGAGCTATGATAAAAAACAAAACACCACTGGCTGATTTTTTTTTAAAGGGGAGGAGCTACTTTATGCCCTACCCTCTTTTAATGTTTCAGTTGAGATTACGTCAAACATCAAATAAAAAATGTTCTTCATTTCAAAGCACTTGACTGGACCTTTAAATGAACTGAGCTGTGAGCTGATTGACAAATCTTCATTCGAAAATAAACCGTTAAGCCCCGCCCACTTGGCAAGACCTTTATCATTCGGATTCCCAGAATCCCAGCCGACAGCTTGAAAAGAACATCCTTTTGGTATTCAAAATATGAGACGAGATAAATACGAGCACAGGATGGATTTGGTCTGGATTTCGTGGCATTAGTGATATGAACTGATGCTATTTTCCTCTCATATGATTATTATTTTTTCATCAAGCTCTTCTTTTTCAGCCCATAACATGCGTGCGTTCGCTGTCTGGTACCACCTCATGAACACAACAGCTTTCTTGGCATTCGTTAAAAAAATCCTCTAGAGAAAAACTCAAGCTATGCCTGGCAGCCACGGCTTTATGGATGCGAGCAATTTCAGCCGCATGTTTGCAAAACAGCATGTCATCATCGCTGCTGTTAATCAAACACACTCCCTCATCTTACCCCCGCATACTGTCCCTCTTTCTCTCAAGCTCCGGGGCTGCCATTTGACTCACGCCGAAGGGTTCTCCTAAGTATCCATGTTAAATCTGTTACCTTGCACCCCCCGCCTCCCCCTCGCACACCAATCCTCCTTGAAATTAATTACATGAGTGAGCAGCACTTTTACACTCACTAACTGGCCATTTCTGCAGTGGGCTCTCCTGTACTCTATTCACTGGCCCTGAAGCAGCCCTCGGCCTCCCCTGCCAGTTACTAGGCAACAATGTTCTTTCAGCACTTGCAAAATAATGAAGACAATGTGTTTTCCATTTAGATTAGTTTTTGGCGCGGCGGTGATACAGAGTGTCCATCTTAGCACCTCTTTCACGGCTGATACGATGCACACAAATGGCTCTCCCGGCCTCAAACGCAGGTTTACCTTCTACTATCGGTCAGATAGCTGGTGTGCGATACTGGTGATTTCTCTCTCTCTTTTTCGCTGTCTTAACACAACAGTTTAATTACTTGCTGAGAGTGCGGAAGATCAAGTCTTTGTGAGGAGGGAACAAAGGAGAAAGATGGTTCACTTTTGCTACAGATAGATTTTTTAGCTAATAAAATTAAATGGGTTAATTTACAAAACACAAAAACTGAAAAAAAATTATTCATTTTAGTTATAGTCTAGTTTTAGTTGACTAAATTTCAAAAGCTTTAAGTCGACTAAATGTACTATAGATTTAGTTGACTAAAATAATCTGGTTTAACTGAAGTGTAATTTAATTAAAATACTGTAAACACTTATTTATACAAATATTTAAACTTAAAATTAAATAAAACAGTACATTACAATATAGCCTTTCCATTAAACACCAACAAGATATGCATTGTTTATTCACATCATATTACTTATGCGAAATTATGTGTCGGCAATCAATCCACACGCAATAACAGTAGCCTAATGAAAATGCAGGATTGTGCAATTATTTAGCAAACCCTTTATTTTAACGTAGTAAACTACTAGTCTTTTTAACCAGTTTGTTGAACAGTTTCAAATAGGGTTGGGCGATGTCGACCAATTTGGCATCGTACGATGTCTAATGTGAAACATCGCAATGGACGATGGCATTGTTGTCATGGTAATTAATTGTTGTCATGAATTAATTATTTATGAATAATTATTTAATTAATAACAATTTAATTATTTGTAGCCTACCGTTCTAACTACCTGACCTGCATTGTCTTTGTTTTACCCATAAACAAATCATAAATAAATAAAGATAAGTTGCACACAAATTACCACCTGTCAATCACTTTTTCCACGGGAGGTTTTTTGGTAAAAAAGGTGCACAACCAACAGTATATGAGGTTTTCACTAAACTTACTAAGTACAAGTGTGATAGTGAAAGACTGAAGCAGTGTACTGATGCTGTGACACGTTACCTAATAGATTCAAGACTTTTCGTTCTAAAATGCCATTTTATATACCAAGATGTATTAGTGCACACGGGGTCTAAGTGTGTATTTTTCGCCAGCGGGTTTGCGACGGTGATGGGGCAGAGAATCGATAATGCCAGCTCAGCATCGTGTTGTCTATTGGCCACCGGCGATGGACAATGGCATCGTCTATCGGGACAACCCTAGTTTTAAGCCATTAAATATTTGAAAGGGCTTAAAATAGCAATGTTAGTCTACCAAGCTTTTACTCTTGTAGTTAGTGCTCAGCTATAACAATGATTAAATAAGTATTGACATTCGACATCCCTCAATCATATTCTCGTCTCATTTTTATTAGTCAATAAAAATATCAGCATATTTTAGTTATAGTTGTCGTCATTCCTTAATTTTTATTTCATTTAGTTTTTGTATAGTTTTTCGGTAGAACCTTTTTCATTACGAAAATTATGCTGAAAATTTGTCAACGAAATTAACACTGGTTTAGGACTTATTTTTAATCATATAACACATTAAAGTGATTTTAAAAATAAAATCATGGCATACACAACAGTATCTGGACTTGCTGCATCACAGACACTATTATTTTAACAATTTATAAAAAAAAAAAATTGTTTTTTGGCCATTTGATATTAGGCATAGATATTGCGATTATGATTTTACACGAAAGTGTTACACCATTTTGTAAACGTTTATTATTACCATTTGTTGAGCCTCCGCAGTTAGTGTGATTGGAACCGGAAGCTGCTTTTGCTGACTTAGCAAGCAGATATGTGAATCATCTATGCGTTTTAAACCATTGTCTATTCAAAGTGCACATAAAAAGCATACACAGAAAGCTGACTGTAAGACCCAATTCCAATTCTATTTTTACCACTACCCCTTCCCCTACACCTTGACCCTTGAAACAGAGTGTGAAAGAGAACTCTCAGAAGAAGAGCTCATAAATGTACTGTGCATTTACACTGTGGCCATATTCATCTATAAAAAAAACGACATTAAGTTTTGAAAGTATATTGCGCTATACGAGCATTATTATTATAAATTATACTGTAGATAGCAAAATTTTGTATTTTTATAATTTGTATTTTTTTTTAAAACGCATGACCATAAAACCCAAACGCTATTATGAATTTATTAAAACAAATTTGTGCATCTCCTGATTTCCATGTGCAGCCATGCTGCCATTGTAGATGGTGTTTTCTGGGATTTTCGCAACCCCTGGTTTCAAATGAGGTCCTGAAAAATCTCTTTAGAGCCATCTAGACCTTCCCCTTAGCCCTATGCCTTCATGCTAAAGAGAATTGGGAGTTGGGTGTCACAATTCTCTTTAGCTATGGGGGTAGAACTGGGATTGGGCTTTAGACAGCATGATGAGTATTACATTGTGTGAAATCTTTCACATCAGCTATTAATCACACAATAATATGTCAAAAGCACACAATTTTCCATCGCATTGTTTATGTTTGCAAATGTAAACAACTTATGAAGAAACTGCATGTGTCTCATTATATTAGATTCGTGTAACACAGTCACTAACTTTTTAAATGGAGGATATTGTGACTACAATCAAGGCATCTGAGGAAATTCTGAAGTACTATGAGCTAATAAAGAACACTTTAAAGTGGACTTCATTATACTCAAACAGCAACCTGCTGAAGGAAGTCAAAAGTGAAAAGGCTTAACAGACCCTTTTACAAAAAAGCTGGTTCTCAGTACCCAAACTCTACTGAGGACTCAAACTCTACACAACAGCTTGCATAAACATCCACACCCTCGTAGGGATAGCAGTTAGCAATGCTGCTATAAAATCCAAACAAAGTTCTTCCCTGGAAAATCCTTCCCCAGAAAAGGGCCTTGGGCAGACCCAGCCTAAAGCCACTGCTGTGGATGGAAACAGCACAGTGTTTACAGTGGAAATAGTGAGTCTGGGACATATTCTTCAAGTCCCTTTTCCACTGTTTATAGAAAAAGGAGAGGAACAACACTTCCTGAGAGGAAAGCCAGCTTTCCGAGCCCAAATCAAAATCAAGCGTTTTGACAAATCTGTAGACGGAGAAAAAACTTTTCCACACGTCTACACTCTCACACAACAAGATCAACGATAGATCTCCAGGATTTACTTTTAAATCTTAAAGCGTTCAAATGCGCTACCAATGAGCTAGAGGATTTATGAGTTAACAGCAGGAGTTTATCCCTAAAATGTTGTGTTTTAGATTTCCTTTACGGCCTTCCTTAATTGAGTCACGTATAGCCGCGTCTCTGTTTGTTTCTCACAGTTTATCTGGCATGATTGAAATAGAAAGCATGGAAGGCCAGTCTAGCCCTTAATTACATGGAGATAAGACGATTAACCATCTAGCGCTACTTCAAAACAGCCTCTGCAAAAAAAAAAAGTAACAAAGAAAAACAAGACAATGTTTGTAAACTGCCTCATTTAGTTACACCGATCGCAATATCACCAGGCCTGTAGATGTCGTCATCGCTAGCTAACGCTGTCTGACACTGTGCTTGATTGTACAAGGTCTGTTTGATCCTGGAAGAGTGAGGTTGTATCTGTAAACACTATTTATCCAGCTTTGATGACGCAGTTTAGCATCAAAGCGTCAGTGCTGCTCCACTGATGTCTGAAACCCATGTTGCAACCCTCACGATAGAAATGACATGCGCGCAGTCGACGCTGATACGCAGAGGCTGCTTCTACATAGATCACTTTGTATCATCTCAGCCTTCATCTCCAAACCTGCTCTGAAACATGCGCACGGAGACGAGTGTGATAATGAGGTCTGGCTGCCACCTGCAGAATCAGGCAGCTTGCATTTGAGATCAACGTCTGTTTGAGATGTCGAAGGAGTGTTAGATTTGAGCTGCCCACTAGTGGAAGTGATCACATTACAAAGGCTACTTTCACACCGTCTGTGTTTGGGATTGAAAAATCTTATTTACTAGAAGGTGTGACCCTAAAATTGTCCTGTTCATATAATAGTTTACAGGAGCAGATTGAATCGATTTTATTGAGTCAGCATGGTCACAGAAAATAAGAACGTAACTGTATTTAGCGCTCTAAAATAAGGCTAACAACAATACTGTGATACTGAATGAATGCAGCCAAGCCAAAAAAAAAAAAAAAAAAAAAACAGGCAAAGGAGAGGTGGGGCTTGGTGATATTGCAAACAGAAAGCAATTATTAGCGATCGAATAGAAACCCCAGCTAATTGGCTTGCTCAGCTCAATACACAGCATGTTTATTTAATGAGGGTCGAGTGCTCATCTGATTCTCCCCCTCCAAAAAAAAAAAAAAAATCACGAGGGATACAACGGTCAATTTCACATGCAGTAAATAATCATTTAGGATGAGATGCTGCTTATGTTTTATTTCATAACGATTGAGCTTTTCGTGTTGGCTTTTGAGTGTCTTTAATATTAGCCGCTGTAGCGTCATTTTAGTTTTTTCTTTATATTATTCAATAAAGACAAACGTTTCCTTTTTATTTCTCCCCAAAAAAAGAACTACAATGTGTAATTTTGTATTACAAATTGTACACATTATATGCTATCAGGGATGATCAAATTTTAAAAGAATAAATTACCAAAAACATAAATATTAAGTGTAGCAAGACAAACTACAAAATACAAAATACAGAAATACAGCAGATACAAATGTATCGAAATAAAACACTGCATTTTGTATTTAAAAAAATACTACAAAATACTTTTTAAAGGTAGCATAAAATTTCAACAAAAACCTTCAATCTTAGATTTAAAAGTGACAGGTTTATATGAAGAGAATTTTTTGTTTACAGAGTCTGCAACTATACTCGATGTAAAAACATGAAAACTTTTACAAATTCCAAAACATAAAAACTATGATATCTAAAAATGTTATATAATGTTATTTTATGAATGGGGCTGGTTTGTACCCTGTGCAATAAGCAAACGTGGATTAACCGCAATTGATTTACACATGAAGTCAATGCAAGTGTTTGACACGCTTCAAGACTGCAAAAGAAAGTGGGAAACATGTAACAAACGGAGCAGTGGAACAGACAGAAAAGCAAGCAGCTTACAATGATGGAGATTGGAACAAGGATGACGGCCACTGGACATGACCGAATTGAAGGACATTTGTGCTTCACATGTTTGGCTGGTATTATAGTGTGTGTAAAACTGATAAATGTTTTTGATTAACTCTTTTCCTGCAGTTAATAAAAGAAAGCCTTCCACTGACCATTTTTTCGGCAATCCGAGTTTTAGGTGTATTATGGTAGGGGAAGCCCTAACGCATATCCTGAGTGAGGTACATGATGTCAGATGCTCCGGGGAATGAAATCTTAAAGAAAGTAAGATTGTGGATAAAAATAAAATAAACAACAAAGTTATAATAAAGTTAAACAACATTCTTTGGAATCATCCCTAATGTTTTAGATCTATAATGTTTTAGATCTTCTCTTGACAAGAGACCAAAATTAAGAAAATTTATATATATATATTATATATATATATATATATATATATATATATATATATATATATATATATATATATATATATATATATATATATATATATTTATTTATTTATATATACATTTTTATATTTATATATGTATATTTTTTTTTAATAACAAAATTGTCTGCAAATTTCTGGGAAATACCACTACGAAATCAGTCAGATTTTGATCGCATAAAAAAAGATACAAAAATACCTGAAAAACTCTGATACATGTATCAAATACTGCTCATCCCATCTCAATATTCTTTTAAGTGTAAATATGGAAGAATATTACATATCAAAATATTATGAATATTTAGAAACAAAGTCGATGTGATCAAATCTCTGAATTGTCTTATCCACAGAGTGTTTGGACGTATAAGTTTAAGCCATCCGTGCTAAGCAGCGGGCCCCACTAAGTACCCAATTATGTGTTCAGTGACCTCAAAAGGAGGTGTCACTAACTCTAGCATTACAGAGCCAAAGCTGTTAAGACTTCAGAGCAGGGCAAAGGCCTACCAATGTTAAGTGCTAAAGAAACCTTAGTCTATTTTAGCTTTATACATGCTCCAAGACATGACAGAGGAGAGAAATGTTCGCCTTGCGTTAATAACATTAAACACCTAGTACAAAAATGTAAAGAGTCCAAGGTTTAGCTGTAAAATGGCCACTGTCAGACACGCTGGCCTTGCTCTGGCTCGGCTCAAAGCCTCATTGTTCTGGTGGAGAATGTGTAAAAAGACGAGCAGGGAGACTGCGAGAGCGAGACAGTGAAAAAGAGGCAGGTGGAGGGTTTGATTAATGTGGCCCTGGCTGCTGCCTCCTGCCACACGCTGCCTGGGACAGGCTGGTGGGAGACCCCCACAGCGCAGCCTGCCAGCCCTCACAGAGACCACCAGGTGAGCCCCATTCATCATCGCCCATCCAACACGGCCAGCCCCAACCCAACCTGCTCTGGCCAAACCCACCCACCGCACTGCACCGCACCGCCGGGGCTCGGAGCCTTCCAGACAGGGCATCTGCTCGCAGAGGGATCACGTCTCTGAGTTTCTCCTGCAACAGTGGGGAAAGCTTATCCCACTGGGCGGATCTGTGGTGGGGCTGTGAGTGGGGCAGGGTGGTTTCTGGAGGAGCACAGGCCGCCATCCAAACCAAACCAGAGAGAGGCTGAGCCTGGCCAAGTCTGGCACGGCGAACGCTCATTAAGATGCTGCAGCCTCGAGACCAACAGGGCTGACTGATGTCATGGGGTCCGCACTGCCATAAGGTCACACGGCAGCCCACGCCAGATCATTTACATGAGCGCAACAAAGAGTCTAGAGAGAAATGAACTGAAGCACGCATGACAGAAAGGTGAATAAAGATGCTGTTTTGTTTGCAAGATCAACTATTTTGCATCCTTATATTCTAATGAGCTCTCTTGTGAATCGAATCGATGAATCAGCCAAATGGATATCGACAGCAAAGCCTCAATAAGAATATAATATACAGGCGCGTTTAGCCGCATTAACTGGTTTACAGAATAAATCAATCTCTGCAGAGTCAGAATGAAGAGTGAAAACAATCCGATGCTGTGTTTTACAGAGTTGAACAATAGCTACTGATCAGCAGCAGGTGTGCGTTTGTTCGTTGCCGGCAATGATGCCGGTGAACGTGTGAGCAGTGGCTCTGTTGAAGTCCTCAACACTCAAACACGCTTTTTTGTGCAAACACAAAAGCTCACCCTGAGCTGCTAAAAGCTGTTGACTGCCGGCCAAATACCAGACACACAAACTGAGGAAAACCATCTGGATTACCTAAATGAATTCTATTTTCTGATGGTAGACAGACTGGGACAGTAACGCCAGACCTAATCTTTTTTATAATCTGTATCAAACACTGAGCAAGAGAGAGAGAGAGAGAGAGAGGGGAAAAGAGAACAAACGGGAACACTTGCATAACAGAGAAAGATGCCTGATTTTATCCTGCAACTGGACTAGACTGGGCAGGCTATTTAAAGAGATAGTTCACCACAAAAGATTTACAATTTAGTCATTTTTTATCTACTTCCAAACATGTATGACTTTTCATCTGTGGACACTTTATTTAAGGTGCAAAAAAATGCAAACCATTCATTTTAATTAACGCATGTTTGTGAAATGGGTGCTTAAATCAAAGCATGGAAACAACGTTGCTTACCAGTAACTTTTTAAAACTCATTCTTAACATGCATGAAAATGTGATATGGTTTTGTCCAATTATCAAATTGTAAGCACTGAAATTGTAATTATAACACATTTAATTACATCTTTTGATGTGAGTAGCTCATGATAATTGTCTTCAGTATCTTGGAACGGCTCTATTAGCATTAAATGCCGCTTCACATAAACTATTCATGCAAATGCTGTGAGTTTGAGTCGCTTATGGTTTGCAAGTGAAACTGCAACATGCATCAAAGTTTCCTTGGGGACTTCATTAAAAATAAAAGCTCATGTTTCATGTTTTGAAGTAAAAAAAAAACAACAATAAAAATAATAATAAATATTACATAAATATGATAAAACAATAAATGTTAGTTGTATTATTTTATTGCTGTTATGTATCATTCATTAATCATTATTAATATTAATAATTTAGCCAAGTTTAATAATTTTCACATTATTTTTTATATTTAATAATGATTTTTTTATATAAAAATAGTAATAAGTTTTTTAAAAAATAACTAAAAACTAACTTAATTAAATAATTATAACATTGGATCTGTTTTTCCCATACAGTTTTAAGCTGCCTTTCCACTGCACACGACATTCGGACACGATTGTCGGAATACACCCCCTTGTGGCAGTCGCACAGAATTTTTAGTTTTGTTCCGCACCATGGGAGAGAAGCGGATTATCACAGTGTCCGAAATAAAGGAGTGCAATTCGCTTTTTGGCCCTTTCCATTGAGTGGTACAGTATGATATGGTTCGGGCCGGTACGGGTCACCTTTATCAGTCTTGCGTTTCTACTGCCTAAAGGGTCTAGAATTCAAAAATAACACGCAACATATAGCCCACGGTGAGTGCAAACCTCTCACCTGTGTCTTTAACCTACACCAGCACATGTAACCTCTTGTTAGAAAGTAAATCTGCCATTTTGAGTTCTTAATAGTCCAAAAGGTGATGATAATAATTTAACATGGCAGTTTGTTCATGTTTTAGGTTGGCTATTTGCTCCTTTGTTTTTTCAGGTTTCTCCTTTGTTTTTTTCACCCTTCACTCACATTTGTCTATTTCTAAAAGGACTGGACATCAGAAGCACTTCAATAATCATGCACATGATATTTTTATCAGCTAAAGAAATTCATTATTTCAAATACAGACGCGCACAATAGCGTTCGCAGGCTGTCTAAAGAAAGTGAAGTGTTCCTCGTAGAACAAAAAACAGGACATGACAGATTTTGTTCTTCTTGTCTTTGTGGCTGTACATCAAGATAACAATAAGATTTGTTTGAGCTCAGGTCAACCATGGCTCGTTATTATATGTACAGTATATAGTGTTACGATGTAATATCTCGGCTGTGTATTTAAAAATGGCGGTTTCTCTGTTTTCATTCTCCTGCTTGTGTATGCATGAGTGACTTTTCTCTGTAAACCAATAGTGTTCAGCTGCATGCTAGCTCCGCCTTTTGGTACCCTTTTGCAGTGCTAGATACCCTTTCCATGGGTACCCAAAAAGTGGTGCGGTATCGTTTTAGGTACCTTTTGACAGTGCAAACGGCCATAAAACCATACTGTACCATATTACTCAGTGGAAATGGGCCGTTGTTCTCAGAGCATTCACCATTGTTGAATAAATAAATGAATGAATGCTAGAAACTTCTAGACCTTTAAAACTTTTAGAGGGAATGTGGAGACAACATTGAAAAAAATAAAACATTTTATTAGTTATTAATGAATAGAAATGTTTTTTTTAATATACGGTAGACTTTTTTTGATCAAAAAAATAACAAAAACCCCTATTTCTTATATTTCTTTCTTATTTCTAGTAGCACGAGTTCAAATATTTTAACAGATCGCAGCTTAATTCGGATCCGGATTTTTTGCATACGCAGATGATCGGAACTCCACACAGATGGGACTACACCGGACTACTCTCCATTGGAAATGAATGACTTCTGGTCTGTTGATTGTTGTGTGAGCGCAAAAGCGATTCTCCGGCCATTATCAGGTGTGGCAAAATATTGGTTTAAGCCTTGTACATAAGAACATCAATTTTTAAATATAAAATATATGTTTTGCATTCATACAATGAAGCCAGTCACGGTTTGGAATGATACGAAGTTGATCTAACCCTTTAAAACTGATCAGCAACATTTGCTTTTACACCAACACCTCATTTCCATCCTTTAACATCATGCAGCCTGAAGATTATCAATGTACAAATGCATATTAAATTGTGTTTTCCTTTCCATTCTAAAGTCTTTGAAGCAGAAAGGTCAAACAATGGAACAATGATGACATTCAAATCCCTATTACGCCATCATAGTGCCTGTAAGTGTGGCAGAATAAACAGCTAGAGATGTGAATCAGCTTCAGTGCAAGTTAGAAAGGTAGTTTGACACAGAGAGAAAGAAAAAGAGAGAGAAAGAGCGAGAGAGGGAGGAAAAAATTGAACATTGATTTTGCACACTGCCCTCTCTCTATTACAAGAGGCTGATCAATATGCTTGACACTGTGCAGAGGCGAAATACTGCTAGGCCTGCATATCTGCAGCGAGCATGAGGCCTGTCTGGTAATCATTCTTCCCTTATTGCCTCTCTCCCCACCCTCAACTCTGTTTAAGTGTGACCACACACACACACACACACACTCAGAGGCAAACACTTGCACTTGGTGAGCACAAACAGACACAAAAAAACGACATGCAAATGGAGCTAGGCGATGAATTTACAGCATTTACCTACTACACAGATATTCTTCTGCACTACTTTATTTGTTTGTTACACTGCAAAAATGTGATTTTTTTTTTTACCAAAAAGACAATCATCTAAACCTTGTCAGTAGAGTCAAAATGTAACAGTAACTTTATAAAAAATAACTTACAAGAAACACTTAGTGAACGTAATAAATGATAAATAAAAAATCATAAGATCATAATTGTATTTCCTGTTATATACTGTGATTCATTTTTAGATATATCACCCAGCCTTAATACATAATCATGTGTAAATTAGATAATTTATGCCCAAATGCAACATGCATGAAAAAAATGCATATTTTAGCAAATCCATGCATGCCAGATGGAAAACCTGCAAAAAAAAAAATCCATTAAAAATACACATACCTGAACAGCAAAATAGTTTTACAAACTTGTTTTCATGGAGAATAAATATTAAATTAAGTACTTTTCTTTCTCCACTGGCATTTATTTCCAAGCATAAATCAGCAATACATTGTGAGGTTTATTCCTAGAACATGTAAAAGCTAGTTGCCAATAAGTCAATAATAATATAGTTAATTTAAAATGTACTCCAAGTCGAAATATAAACATTTTTCTTCAAATTTATTTGACTATAAGACAAAAACTATCTAAATTGTTTATTTTCACTGCATACATCACAAATAGCTTTTTCCCTTGAAATTTGCACATCCATTCATTTTTAGGCATAAATCTAGGATTTATTTAGTGAGCTTTATAGCTTAAAAAATAAATAAATAAAATAAGTAAAGAAGATAGATAGTTAAATAAATAAATTAAAAAGTAAGATAAGTAAATGAATAGATAAATAAATAAATAAATAAAGAAGATGGATAGATAAAGAAAGAAAGAAAGAAAGAAGATAAACAAATAAATAAATAAAGATGACGGATAAATAATTAAATAATAAATTAAGAAGATAAAGAAAATAAATAAATAGATAAATAAATAGAAAAATAAATAAATAAATAAAGAAGATGGATAAATAAATAAATAAAGAAGATAAAAAATAAATAAATAAATAAATAAATAAAGAAGATTGATAAATAAATAAAGAAGATAAATAAATAAATAAATAAATAAATAAATAAATAAATAAATTAATTAATTAATTAATTAATTAATTAATTAATTAATTAATTAATAAAGAAGGTGGATAAATAGATAAAGAAGATAAATTAATAAATAAATAAACAAATAAATATAGATGAAAGATAAATAAATAAATAAAGAAGATTGAAAAATAAAAAAGATAAATAAAAAGATAAGAAAGAAAGAAAGAAAGAAAGAAAGAAAGAAAGAAAGAAAGAAAGAAAGAAAGAAAGAAAGAAAGAAAAAAGATGGATAAACAATTAAATAAAAATAAATAAATAAATAAATAAATAAATAAATAAATAAATAAATAAATAAGACAAATATATAAATAAATAAATACAGAAAATAAATAAATAAAGAAGACAAATACAGAAATAAATAAAAGTACATTTATCTTCTTTTAGGGTTGATCTGATTATGTTTAAATAAAAACATATATATAAATATACTGGATAATAATGAATTAAGCAAAAGCATAGGTCTGAAGAGGGTTGGCAGGTTCCCTGACCACCACTTTTTTTTCCCCTTGGAGCAAGTGTATGTGGCTTTGAGTGAAGTGAGCTCACAAGGATCAATAGAGCATGAGGCGAAACTCCAACATCTACTGGCCAGAGGACGGAGGGTCAACCAGCCTGGAGCAGAGGTCTGCAACCCTGTGTCACAGAGCTCCACAAAGAGCTTGCTCTCCATCTCTGCCTCTCACTCACTCTGCCTTTTTACCCCAGCTATCATCTAGACCTTTAACATGTACATCAACAGATCACAACCTTATGAAAACACGTTCCACTGTCCAACATCTGGGCTGAAGCACGATTCGCTAATCAGCTCTTTCTGCAGCCTCTGTCAGTGCCTGGAGCTTTTAACAGACATCAATCACCTGCTTGTTCATTTGTTGAAGGAAACATCAACCTCAACTCAGGGATCAATTATAAAGCTTAAACCAAACACAGACTCCAAATACACCTACTTCCACACTACAAAGTGGGTAAAAAAAAAAGACATGAGTGTTTGAGGTGAATAGAATGTTAGAATTTACAGTGAAATACACGTAGTATTTATTACTTTATGAGACCACAGGAGAAAAGCTGGGAATGGCAGTAAAGTGATGTCTAGGCCACATGACAGCAGTATAGCCTATTTGAAATTCATTCAAACTACACCTATTCATAGTATTTATAATAGGGTTGAGGGGGTGATGTGATGGTATACATCAATACTGCTTAATAAACTGTCAATCATAATAGACATTTTATTCTGTGTATACCGCAACATGTAAATAAGTGGGCGTGGCTAACTCACATGCAGCACAAGAATGCAGCACTTGTAGTTTGATCAGATCAGCAATTTGAAGTGAACATTTATCTATGATCTAGATCAGTGATGCCCAAAGCACGGCCCGTGGGCCAAAGTTGGTCCATGGTAACCTTTGATTTGGCCCGCCATGCCTATGAGATCAGAGGAAGAATTATACGGATGGTTTCAAGATTGTCAATTCAAATTTAATGTAAGCCTTTGTTTGTTTTATTGTTAAAAGGTAACTGAAATAAAATGTTTCAATGAAATGATGTAAATTAATCTGATTTGGTTTAAATGTACATACTGTTATCCAACAATGCAGAGACTTTGGTGAGCAAATCAAGTCCAAGGCAGATTCTGCTTTACTAGAGAAGTCAGCATTGAACTTCACTGTGGTATAAATGCAATTATTTATGTTTTTAAGGTATCATTTAAAAGGTTATACTGCATTAGCTAATATGATTTAAAGTAATGTTCTCTGTTTATTTTGAAATATTAGGAAATAAATTAGGAAATTACCCATGGCAACTTTAATGTAATATAGTTTGTCCCTTTGACCCCCGTTTGGCCAAAACGCCATAATGATATTTAGTTTTTGGCCCTTCATATAAAAAGTTTGGGCACCCCTGATCCAGATAAAACATTTTGGATTACCGAAGCGGAACTGTGAATGTGAGTACAGAATAACTCTGTGTACAATAGTATCCTTCAGTAAATTGAACGGCCACTTCTGCAGCGCCACAGCCTCTATCGACTAATAGACTCTCCAGGGTACTAATGCCCAACCAGAAACACGACTGATTCAGATGGAAGTGCTATACACCTTACACCTTAAGGCTGATTTACACTTCTGCATTAAGCACGCATGTACTGTATGCTCCTACTCCCCCTTCGCGTGGTCGAACAGCACTCACCGTGGCTGGCGGAGAATCGCACCTCTCAAAAAAAATTTAACTACATGTCCCAACAACGCATAGCGCAAACTCTGTAATTGGTCAGCTTGATAGCTGTAACTGGTGTGGGTGGGCCAGAGAGCCACGCAAACCCATTGGAGCGATTGTTTACGAGTGCTGAGTCACCTGAAATAGCTCTAGATGGAAACTGTTTTAATTAATGTTGCACGTCCGCCGGTTCCTGCCTTCGAACCAGCGAGTTTTAGCTACTTGTAAATTAAGGTAGTGTTCAGAAAAAGAAAAAAAAAATCCACGAAGAAACACGACACAGAGAAACATAAAAATGTACTGCCAGCTAGCGTTTCGGAAGTTACAGAACACAGAGGACACAAACAACACGTAGAAGTTTAAATGCACGACTAAGTGCAAGGTAGGCACCGTGGGTCACACCGATCACTTGACACTGTAGTATAAACCAGCCTTTAGACAACAAAAATAAAATAAAATACACAAAAATACAAGAAGTTATGTCATAAAATGTCTTGTTTGATATACAGTAATATCCCTCTCTCAAGAAGTCTCCCACTGATTCTTAGTCGCTTCCAAATGAGAATTGTATTCAGGAACTGCAGTATTACGCTTACAAAATCAAGAAAAAAAATAAAATAAAGTGAATTCGATGATAGAACAAATCATCAATTGGGGTCTGATTTTAATTCATTCTGAGTAGCTACCACTTACGGGAACAAAAATCACAGTGTATTAACCCTTCACAAAAAACGCAAGCAGAAACATATCTGCATCAGCTCAGCCAAATGGAGTTTGAAAATACCAGAAACAAATCTAATATTGTGCCATATTTTAATAATCCCTACACAAGTTTCAAACCAATTGTATCACCTACTATTTAGTATGTGATTTTGGATGCAGCAATGGAGTTTTACACATTGGCCCTACCCATTGTTAAACATCTCTGATCTTAATCTCCACATCAAATATGTTTTGATTGGCTGTGTTGCATTTTTGCATACAGTGTGGACAGACATATTTCTTTGTTAGACATATTTGCAGTTAGAAACTATGCTACTAGTCTTTTTCATTAACAGACATATTGTTGGCACTTTTACAGCTGCTAACTGTGGCCTCTGGATACAGTGACACCTGAGGCTTTGTGTGTATGTTTTGCACAGGAGTGAAATGGCAAGGGGAGTTCAGGAAATAAGGGAGTTCCTGTTAGCCGAGGAGTGTTGGGTAAGAGAGAGGCCTCACGCCACTGAGACTCGGATAACAGAGCAGCGCATTACTGCTTAACCTAGATAAACTCTTTAAAAAGTCCTATAATACCGGAATGATGAATTTGATAGGTCCACGCAGGAGCTAAATATAAGTGTTATACATTTATGTGTAATTATTGGTATCTCGGGGCCTGTAAACCAACTTTAATGGCCTTAAAGCAGCAGTGTGTAATTTCTGTGCCACTAGCGGCACCGAACGGGGCTATATAATGACTGTTTAACTGTTTCCAAGGCAGGCTTCCTGAACCTTCCTTCAGTCCTCCATTGTTCTGACAAACAGGAACTTACCACTGAAGCTCACTCCATTGGTTGATCAAGAAGCAGACATGCTCAAACACAGATAGTATTTCATCTGCAATGCTACATATGTGTAACTGTCTTTCCACACTAAACCAGGTCAGTATAAAAAATTGGAATCAATTTAATCATAATACAGCAGTTTTAGATGGTTAAAAGTTTTGCTTAAGAACAGGGTTTTCTTGTATTTGAAAATGCATGCATTTTTTTTCAATACAAAGTTTTAAGTCAGTAATAAAAAAAAAATCAGCAATTAGTTTAAATTAAATTAAATTAAAAGTATTCCACAAAAATATTAAGCAACCCTCAACTTCTGTTTTTAACACTGACAATAATAAGAAATGTATGTGTGTGCTTAAAATATATTTAACTACAAAATAAACTCAACGGCCAATTTATTAGTACCGGGTTGAACCCACTTTTGCATTCAGAATTGTCTTAATTCTTTGTGGTATAGATTCAACAAGGTACTGCAAATATTCCTCAGAGATTTTAGTCTATATTGGCATGACAGC
This sequence comes from Danio rerio, assembly GCF_052040795.2. Taxonomy (NCBI): domain Eukaryota; kingdom Metazoa; phylum Chordata; class Actinopteri; order Cypriniformes; family Danionidae; genus Danio; species Danio rerio. The sequence continues at coordinate 33,004,198 of NC_141033.1, read as the reverse complement.
ATCACGCAGTCACTGCAGATTTGTTGGGTGTACATCTATTATGCGAATCTCCCGTTCCACCACATTCCAAAAGTCTATTTCTCAACAGAAATGGACACTCATCAGTACAGGCAATGTTTTTCCAATCTTCTATTGTCCAGTTTTGGTGAGCCCGTGTGAACTGTAGCCTCAGTTTCCAGTTCTTAGCTGACAGGAGTGGCACCCGTTGTGGTCTTCTGCTGCTGTACCCATTCGCCTCAAGGTTGGATGTGTTGTGCGTTCAGAGATGCTCTTCTGCATACCTCGGTTGTAACGAGTGGTTATTTGAGTTTCTGTTGCCTTTCTATCAGCTCAAACCAGTCTGGCCATTCTCCTCTGACTTCTGGCATCAACAAGGCATTTGCACCCACAGAACTGCCACTCACTGGATATTTTCTCTTTTTCGGACCACCCTAGAGATGGTTGTGCATGAAATCCCAAAGGATCAGCAGTTTCTGAAATACTCAGACAACCCGTCTGAAACTAAAAACCACGTCATGTTCAAAGTCACTTAAATCACCTTTCTTCCCCATTCTGATGCTCAGTTCGTCTTTACGATGTCTACATGCCTAAATGCGTTGAGTCGCTGCCTTGTGATTGGCTATTTAGTAATTTGCGTTAAAGGGAAGTTGAACAGGTGTACCTAATAAAGTGGTTGATAAGCGTATAAACAATATACCTGTGAATACACTATAATCTATATCATACATATTTAATTTTTTCTACAAAACTGGATATATCCACATAACACAAATATAAAACAATAGTAATCAATAATTTTAGATAAGTCTTATATAAAAAATCTGCATATTAAAATAAAAACAGCCTTCAAATGGCATCCCAAATGCTGAGCAAAGGTAAGCATACTTTAGAGTGATTTTTTTTAGAAGTTGACTGTTGTCCTAGCCTGCCCAGAACATCAAAGCCAGTCATTACATAAAGTGTCTGAAAAGCAGTCTCTCTCTCTCTCTCTCTCTCTCTCTCTCTCTCTCTCTCTCTCTCTCTATCTCTATCTCTCTCTCTCTCCCTCATCTTAATGAGGCTCCGACTTCAGCAAAATGATGTTTCAGATATCACCTGACAGGGCAGTCCCCAAACACCCTGTTGAATCTGCATGCAATGACAGAACCACTCAAGTTTACACAAGTCAAGCAAAAGTGTTATATCCGGGCCTCTTAACAGGATTTGAATCTTATAACCAAGTAAGTGAGGATGTCTGCCCTGTCTTGTTCAGTTGTTAATCATTTTTTGTACTGCTGGAGAGGTCTAAGTACATACCTCCAGTTTGGGTCACGTCGCATCTACATCTGGCTGTTGAAACTTGTCTGGGCACTCAGGTCACAGCCTGGAGCGTCTAAAGTAGACACATCAACAAAATCGGACTTTTTCCATGTTTAAGTGCTATATTTGGGTCCCTGGTGCATCTACCAACTAATAAAATTGCAAAAAGGACTTTGTTTTAGTAAGCAGGTCTCTGCAAGCATGCAAAATAACAAGCTGCTCAGATTTCACTTCCCTTATGATGTAGGAAGGGGATCTTATTATATATAATCGTCCCTTAATGTACATATTTTCATCCATGGTGCCACTGCAGCAGTCACTTTTGATTACTCTCTTTAGCAGCTATAGGTTCTACAATAGCTGCACTAGAAAACAAAAACACCACAAATGTTCAGTTGTAGGATGTCCAAATGAACATGTCTGTCTCCACTGAGGACACAGTGTTGAAATAAAGGAAATGTACTGAAGCATGTCGGCAAAGTGTTACACTATATATATATTAGGGGTGTCAACCTAGTGCACACTGGTCTCACAGTTCGGTTATGATTATTATGCCATCGATTCTATTCAATTCAATATCAGGTACATTGACGATGCTTTCCATCCACAATTAGATTTTGTTCTTTATAACACAATACATTTTTTTAAATTAAAATCTATAAATCTGTTTATATATTATTTGTAATACAATTTTGGCCTTTACTACTAGTGAGATATATAAACTGCATCTTTATTTTACCTGCTCAATAAAAACACTCTTTTTGAATGTTTTAAACAAAACTCAAATTCATGCATATAAGACAACATGATCATTTCTAGAAAATAAACTGATGTAAACATTATCCCACTTGCTTTTTAAGCGCTGTTGAGGGAGTTCTTACACTCCTATGATGGGTCATTCTCTTCACCCGCTCAACAGAAACGGCTGCGATTATAAATGATGTCAGTGCATAATAACCAGTTATAATCTATTACTGAACCGATACTGAATGGTCCACATCTATATATAGTCAGTTGCCAGTCTGCTTCAACAATGCTCGTTTCGATGCTGTTTCTGAAGTACGAGTCTTAATTTGCTTGTTAATATGTGATGCTAATTTGACTAAAGTTAGCATTGGCTAAAATCGCATATTAATTGAGTAGGCACTACATCATAATTTGAACATTTTCAGACCAAAATAGTACAATTGTGGGTAGTATGAATGGAATTTAAATATACAACATCTGTCATGTTGATGGTTTCAAGTATTTTTGCTTTCCGTTATTCTTCAAATAAGTCACAGCAGCCTTATGGGATAGTAAAGTTTCCACCGTATACCTTTTATGGAATTCATGTGGAAGCAATAGGTTATCCAGGTACTTCTCATCTACTGTTTTTTGAATACTATGAATTCAAACATACTTCTTGCCTTGCATATTGTTCTGTGCAAACTATACGATATGAATATATGCCGTTTCGCAACAATTGTAACTGTATTCAAAAAGCGACCAAATATGACAATATTTTATCTGCTCTCTGCCAGCATAATTCAGAAATTCTCATTAAAAAAAAAAAAAAAAAGATGACAACCTTTTTACCTCTTCTGTAAAGATGAGAGGATTGTGCTAATTGTGCCTAATTTGCAAATCGTTAATGAGTTGAATTGACTTTATTACACGATAACTATAAATGTATCCACTAACCACTCAGTATAATCATGGTTCAGTCGAGAAGTGGTAACTTTATGCAAGGCTGCAGGTCATTTCTGAAATTTTGGCTGCATGAGATTGAGTGCCAGAATCCACTTAAGTGGTGACGTGTTGATGACGTATGTAATACTGTTTCTGGGTCCAAGCCGCCACTCATTTGAGTTGAAAAATTATTTGTTTATGGTCACTTTTAATTCATTTCACACATTAAAGTTAGTTTTATATAAAGTCACACAACAGTCTCTGGGCTTGCTGCAAAACAAATACCAAAAGTTTAGCAATTTATAAAAAAATGAATCACTTTCTGGCCATTGGATATTAGGTATGGACATATATATTGCGATCTTGATTTTCGAAAGTAATAAATTACTTTGTAAACGTTTATTATTACCATTACATGAGTCTCCCCATTCAGTTGAATAGAGCGATTGGACCCGGAAGCCGCTTAGCGTGACGTCACATTTAACAAGCGGATAGTGTGTAAAGGCCCCGCCCTCTTCTTAAAAGCAGCAGCTCATTTGCATTTAAAGAGCACTAAAACTGTGTGTTTTGTTCACACCCGATCAGGCTACAATAAATTATCTGTGTGGGGGGGGAGTTGAGCTGAAACTTCACAGACACGTTCTGTAAACACCAGAGGCTCATTTTACATCTTATGAAAAGGGGCATAACATGTCCCCTTTCTACAGCAGTCTTTGCTGCATGTTTACCTGGACAAGCAAAGCAGCGCAGCCCTCCCTCCACCTTCCATCACAATTCATACCCTCTTCATTATGATTTAATGCTCCTCACCAGATTCTCTAAATGAATCCTACACAAATAACATGGCCATTAGGTCATTTAATATCCTGAGTCTAAACGTGTGGGGCCCCTGGGATTCCTCTCTTGTCTAGACATATGGAAGCACTCACAGATGCACGCACACACCCACTCGATCGCGCACACATGTACACAGAACGCAAGGCTCCCGCAGGAGCAGCAGAGGCTAAAGGACCAGAGGAAAAAATAATCAGGCATGTCATGGACACCACAAATTTATCAAGGCAAACACAGCACTGATGGATATACCCTTAGGTTTTTGTCCAGTAACCAGGACTCTTCTCTGTTGTAACATTTCCTTGGATACGGAGCAGTTAAGAGGAGAGAAAACAAAGAGATTTGCTGACGAACGTATTGTGTGAGGTTGGGGCCCCCAAACTGAGACCCCTCTTCCACACACATGCCTCACAAGTGTGACCTCTGAACCCGGACAGGGGCCCAACACACAGGGCCACAGTGCAGGTTGAAACTTAAGCTCCTGTGTTGCTGTTCAGTTAGGATGAAAAAGACAACTGGCTGGGGCACTCGTCCCCGGACAGACACATGTGAGAATTTTTCTATACAGACTTATTTGCATTACAAAGCCTCTTATCTTTTTTCAGTCTTTATATTTATGAATAACTGAAAATAAAAACATACAGAATTATAAATAATTATTAAACCCTCGAATTATTAGCCCCATTAATATTTTCCCCTAATTTCTGTTTAGGATTCTAAATAATAGTTTTAATAACTCATTTCTAATAACTAATTTATTTTATCTTTGCCATGATGACAGTAAATAATATTTGACTAGATATTTTTCAAGACACTTCTATACAGCTTAAAGTGACATTTAAATGCTTAACTAGGTTAATTAGGTTAACTAGGCAGGTTAGGGTAATTAGGCAAGTTATTGTATAACGATGGTTTGTTCTGTAGACTACCGAAGAATAATATAGTTTAGAAGAGCTAATAATTTTGTAATGTGTTTTTTTTTATTTTATTTTTTTATGAAAAACTGCTTTTATTCAAGCCGAAATAAAACAAATAAGACTTTATCCAGAAGAAACAATATTATCAAACATACTGTGAACATTTCCTTGCTCTGTTAAACATAATTTGGGAAGAAATTTAAATTGAAAAATATAATTATAATAAATATACAATATATTGAAATACATTTTATTTAAATAAAAATTAAAATTCTTAAACCAAATTACTTATATTTTTTTCAACAGGGTAATACTATTTACATATTTTTATGTTAATGTTTACATCTGTATGTATGTAAAATAGAGATATTTGAAATAAACAGATTTTAATATCAATACATTTTAAAATGATATAACATAACATAACATAACATAACAACATAATATAATATAATTAAATACAATATGACATAGTATAATATAATATATAATATAAACTAATATAATATAATACAATATATATAATAATAAAATAAACAATTATTTGCTATATATTACAAATATGTGTACAATATAGTACAAATTCTATAATATAATATTACATAAATATATGATAAGACATAATAAAACAAAAATAAATTTGCCAATTATTTTCATTACAAATATCTGTATATGAACAACTATTAAATAATAGAAAATGCATTTTAAAATAAACAAAAATAAATATTTATCTTAATATTTATTTTTGTTATTTAATTAAATTTTAATTTATATATTTAAATTACCCTTAAACATTCCCTTACACCCTACAACCATGAAATCATCTCATTTAAAATGTGCACTATGCACAAATTTGCACATTTAATATTAATTCAAAACAGCATAAGACAGATTTTAAAAAAATGGAATTTGTAAGTGCAATATATGTGAAAACAAAAGGTTTGAGCTATCATTTAGAAGCTTGCACTCAAATAGTCTTTTTGAAACAGCGTCTCAATGCGGGAATGTGGAGTGATTCTCTCTGCCTTTCGCACCTTCATAATAAGCTGTCTGATGCTTTGTTAACAGATGAACAGATTTAAGACGACACCGTGTAGGGTAGGGAGGGACAGACGAGCGGAGGAGTGACAGTCGGCTTGTCCTCTGCATGGCTCTACGTCAGGAGATGCTGTTTGGTGGTTGGTTTTCAAATCGACGGAGCGCCGCGTGTCAGCAGGAGGAGGAGGAGGATGAGGGGGGGGACAAAGACTCAGTGAAGGAGCCTGGTAATGATCTGAGGGCCTGTGCAATGTCTGCAGAAATTCCCCTTGATGCAGACGGCAGCCACCCAGAGCAGGCCCCCGAGAGCCTGCTTGCAGCAAGAGATACGTCTAACACACTCTCACAGAGACAAGCAGACTGAGAAAGCAGGAGACAGAGAGCTAAGGAAGAGAGACGGATTCAATTGCAAGTGTAACAATCAGAAGAGTAAGAGTGCTAGGAATGAGGGATATCTTGCTATTTCTCATTTAACAGTTAAAACTCTCCCTATGAAAAGATTTAGTCTTCCCATAAATATAATGATGACATCTACAGTATAGAATTAGACCCTACAATCTGGAAGTAGTTTGCGATAATTTGTTGTTGTTTTTTTTAAATCAGTGCATTGAATAAATGTGTGATGCAACATGTTTATTTTCATGTTTACAAACAAAGAAATGTTCTAACATATTTCTACTAAATTCACTGCATGATATCAGCCATGGTTTCAACTAGGGATGCAACGATTATTGATTTTGGTTTTAAATTATAGCTGATTATATGTGGTTATTATGATTCTTATGCATTTATTAATTTTAAAACACTACTAGTTTCGAAAAATCACATGAAAACTTCTTATATTTTAAAATGTTATTTATTTTTTCTCAGTAACTAATTAATACAGCAGAAAATAATAATAAAAACAAACAATAGTCCATTTCTCTTTGAATATCTATTGAATATCAGCCCTTTAATAGCCTCAGCCTTAGTTAAAATCAGCCTTTAATCCAGTGTGAGTGGGTGTGTACAAGCTGGGAACTTTACACTCACAGTTGGCATAACTTTTAGTTGCAGCAGCTTTGTTCTGTGCAGAAATGTGATGTTGAGAAGCCTTTACAATTAATTAAACATGACAAATTAAAGCACGGTTAATATAGTGAAACCAGTTGCATTCCTGGTTTCAGCCATATCACACACTGGTTAAAACTGGTTCCACACAATTTATTCATGTTGTCCTGACAGAATTGATTGAACATAAAACAATTATGTTAACAGCAAGAATTGTGTTGATTTAGCTCATTTTAAATAAGTAGTTTAAACGAGCAGTAAAAAAAATGTGAGTGTAAATTGAGAAAAAAAATGTATGTATTTCATACATCAATAAATGCTAAGTTGGTTAACAATGCATCAAATAACAAACACAAACCCACCGTCGCGTTAGTTAACCCACATCAAGTTAATTTTGTCAATTCAATTTAAATGACACTTTAAATAAAAGTTGGCTACGTCCATATTTGGCCCAACATTGGGTTACAACTTGGCATTTTTTACAATGTGCAATATATTCGTTTAGTTTATTAGTTATTAATGTATTGAGCATTTTCAAAACAGCGAGGGTTGACCACAGTGCAGTACATAAAATATTGATGAAGACATTGTCGCAATAATATTTCTGGCTGCATCCGAAATTGCATACTTCCATACTATATAGTACGCTAAAAACAGTATACAAGCCGAGTAGTATGTCCGAATTCATAAAATTCAAAAAACAGTATGCAAGAAGTACTCAGATGACTTACTATTTCTACTTCTACTATTTCTACTGATTTTGAAGTGCGCATTCGATGCACGTTATGCTATCCCATGATGCACCATGAGTTAATTCATGAATGGGAGTGAAGCAATGCAACTGATGTGGGTAGGTCATCATGACAAAATAGCGGATATAGTACATGCAAGTTCTATTCATTCTACTCGCATTCATAACGTATAGAATGTACTTTTATAACGGTGGAGTAATTTCAAATTCAAATGCAGCACCTACTGAGTAGTAGGCGATTTCGGATGAGGCCTCTTTCTTAGCTACAGCTTAGCTCTATGTGATGTCTTTACTTCTGTGGTGCCCTTTAGCTTTTAGTATGAATGAAACCGATATCACATTAGCCTCATAGCGAAATAAGAAAGATAACACTTCTCTCTAAAGACACCTTACTTTTTTGTCTCTCAGAGCATAAACAATCATCATTTATATTATTGCAAAAAAAAGCCAGTAAATACTTTAATACAAGTCCATCCATAATCAGTCAATCCATAATGTCTGCTTATGTAGAACTGATGTTAAAAACCCAGCTTTTAAACAGTAAATTAATGAATAAACAGACTGAATAGGATCATTGGCCAGTCTGCTGTATAATGCAGCAATCTCTTTGGAAGCTCCTAACAGCAGAGGGAAGTCTAAGGCTCAATATTGACATGACCTCATTAGACGACAGCGAGTGGACTAACGGTAATTAAACAGGAGAATGCAGCACGTATTGGGTTGCCACTCATTACCTCACAGGGAGTACATTTAACTAACAAACATTAGTGTAGGGTCTTGGCACATTTAACAGAGCACACAGCATGAAGAGGAAGTAAGCATGTGGACTGATTTTTGATCAATGGGATAAATAGTGAGGTCTTAGATTAAAACTGATGGGAAAAATATATATTGTTATACTAGAAGAGAGCAGGATATTTATTATACAACTTTATTACAAGGAATCAATATAATATAAGAATCGATACACTGTTTGCAGGTCACTCATAAAGCTAGACTAGTTCAATATGTTTTGTGCATTATCAGTTTTTTTTTCTAATGCACAAGAAGATATTCTGAAAGATGATTGCATTTTGCATAGTGTTTTTCTGCTCCCACCCAATTTCATTACACAGACAAAAACAGACAAAATCAATACAAGAGGGAAAATATTTGATGACCTAACATAGACTAACAAAGCCAGGCATTATAAAAATATATACTACATACTATACATAAAATATACTATAAAAAATACTTTAAATAAATAAATATAAATTCCTATAATACACTTTTTGATATATATATCAAAAAAGAAAATCTGTTGTTTAAATATTTTAGTATGTTGAAAATGTATTTAATATAAATATAATAATATAAATAATATAAAATATAAAAAAACAGTTAAATAAAATTAAATATAAATGAACAATTAAAATAAAAACAAAAAATTGAAATAATATAATGTAAAATAAAAACATAACAAAATAAATTAAATAAAAATAATAAATAAATAAAATAAAAATAAATTATCAAAAAATATAAATATTAAATAAATAACAAAAATAAAAGCATAATATAATGCAAAATAAAATATTAAATAAAATGTAATAACTTAATAAAACTAAATAAATAAATACAAATTTTATAAAATAAAAAATTATAATAAATAACAATTTAAATATAATGTAAAATAAAATATAAATTAATAAGTAAATTAAATAAAAATTAAATATAAAATTAAACAATAAATAAAAATAAATAAATAAATTATATTGTGATTATATATATATATATATATATATATATATATATATATATATATATATATATATATATATATATATATATATATATATATATATATATATAAAATAAACAAAGAAAATAAAAATAAAATATAACATAAAATAAAATAATTTATAGAAACTAAATGGAAACTCATTTACTACAAAACTCCCCAACATTGTGTGTCTGAACAATTTGCTATTATTATCGGGCAAAACTTAAAGTCCATTTCTCCCATAAGGCGGATCACTAGTAGCTAACATAAAATATTGAAATTAAATGAGCTAATTGGAACACTGCAATGGAGTAATGTAATCTGCAGTTGACTTCAAACAGAAGATTATCTCTCTAACATCTATAATCACAGTAGCACGCACACATGAATTCTCAGTTTTTGCACAAACCATTCCTTTAAAACGGTGGGCAAATATACGGAGAACAAATTGCAGCCTAATTCCTCTAAGTAGCAGTGGATGAACTGAACTCAGTCTAAATAAGTTCATTAAAGCGGCAGGGATAGACCTTAAAGACCAGAAGCACTCGACTGAAAAGATGTTTAGCCTTTTAGTCGAGTTAGTAATCCACAGTCGTGTCTCTAAGCCCCTTCTCGTCCCTGAAGGCCAGCACCCTCAGCTCGACCCCCATTCACACAAAAACCAGCCCAACCCCCCTCACGGTCTCCTGCTTTCTCAGACTACATTTACACTATTGGGTTATCCATTTTTTAAACAAATGCTATGGTTCTTTAGCGTTTTTTAGCGTTACTCCACAGTTTCAACCATCAAAAACAGAGAGTTTTGGAAATGCTGCAGACCTCATTTATGTTTGAAAGGTTTGTGGTTGCATTTCAGTTTGGACCAAACACTTACTTTTGGAATATTTTCTCCCCGATTGGCTATTTTGGATAATTGCGTATCAAGATTCAACAAGACCAGATCACATGAGCATTCCAATACATTTTCATTTTGTGACAAGTGCCTTTGCCACCTCAAAGAAACTGAGATGGCAGATAATGCATCCTGCACAGGGCTCGAAACTGCGACCACTTTGGTTACTTATGCAGCCGAAATTTACGCTACGCGACCTTATAATATATTTGGGAGCATTTGTGTGACTGCATATAATGGTTGTAGTGCGACCTGTTTTCATTTTCTTTTTTTTTTCTAAAACCTGCTGAATCTGTCTTCCCTGCCGCTGTGTTGGTTCATATTAGCTGTCAATCACTCAAGGTTTTCCGCTGTCAGATGACAGGGAGCTTATGTGACCGCAGGAAATGCAAACAGCTGAAGAGTGAAAAGTACACAGGTTTGCAAACACCCCACCTAAAGTTACAAATAATGTCACCAATGACAGCGATCATGTGGTGAATGTTGATCCACCAGTACCAATGTCTTTGGACTGTGGGGGAAGCCGGAGCACCTGGAGGAAACCCACGCTAACACAGGGAGAACATGACAAACTTCATACAGAAATGCCAATTGACCCAGCTGGGACTTGAACCAGTGACCTTCTTGCTGTGAGGTGACAGAGCTAACCACTGAGCCACCATGTTGCTCATAATGCAATGTTGTTATATATATATATTAAGATGTAATTTAATTTTTTTTTTAAATTGCAGTAAAACTATAGCAGCTATAGTTTTGCAGCACTTGGCAAGGTTGGCATGGTTAAGTCCAAATATCGTTTCACCATGACCAGGGCTGGAAACTTTTGGTTTTAGCTTGGAGTGAGAATTTATGGCCTGCCCCTAAGCCCCAAGCCTCGCCCACATCAAGCCACGGCCCATATATTTATAAATGTATAAAATTATAAATATATTATTATATATTTATAACAAATACTTTAAAATAAAATATTTATTATAAATAAAAGTATTATTACCATTATCTAATTATTATTCTATTCTAAATAAAATAAATGAATATGTATATATATATATATATATATATATATATATATATATATATATATATATATATATATATATATGTATGTATGTATGTATGTATGTATGTATGTAAATGTTTGTTTAAAACCCACCAAAAAGCCCAATATTAGAAACGGGCTCATTACATCAGTCTTCTACACTACAGTCCTTTTTTTCATTTTACATTTATTTGTAGACCTTGTGCATTTTAAAATGTGTTTTACTTATTGTTTTTGCTTTATCCATCAAGATAATAATCATGTTACGTTCTAATAAATTATGACCTTTGTTTGTTTGTTTTTTTTGTTTTTTTAATGTAGACTGAGAATCCTAATGAAAGTCTATGAAAGTGGTGTATTTTATGGCAGCGCATATTTTTTTGGGCAATTCTGTAAACACATGTACAGCATGATATATGGCCTTGTAAATATCATTACAGTATTTTACTGTAGGCTTGATTTACAGTAAACTGCTGCCAGTAAGTTACTGTAAATTCTACAGGAAATTGATAACAGTATGAAAACATTAATGTTTTTAAGTTAAAATGGCATGTTAAAACAAAATGCATCACTGTAAACTCATCCTTGCTTTAGCTTGGGCATCTACGGTGTATTATTATTGCCCTAAATGATTACAAACAACAGCAAATGAAGGCATGTGTAGTAATGCGAGTGCGTAAGCTGTGGTTTGTGGCCGCAGGAGTAATTAAACTCCCGCTTGGCATCTTGAGGGGCTGAGGAGGTGTGTTCTCCTGAGACTGACTCCCATTTACTGTGGGCTGCTGGGAGCTGCGTGGGGCCTGAGGGACGCTAACAGATGAATCCTTGTCATTAAAAAGGATCACCCGCCTCACGGGAATCAGCTCCTTGTGCTGAAAACATATCTCTTAAGGAGAAAAGGGCTATCGCAATCTCTAACCCCAATGCAAACACGCATACACGGCACCCGATTGCCCCATGCTGAATTTATGCGCTCTGGTTTGTCATCTATTTTCAGACCTTTGTTCCCTGTCCTCAGATAAAATGTAGGTTTGCAATGGTTGTTATATAAATTTCTCTACTCCAGGAATCTCCAGCCAGGGGTAGTGTCCCTAGGGATTTTCGGGAGGATAGATTATCCAAAACAGAGTCATCATTTACTTACTCTCATTTGTTGTTAATCTGTACGCCTTTCTGCAAAACAAAAGCTGATATAAAAACATTTGGGGGGTGGGGTAGGGTGAGGAATTGTTAATTAGGGTTAGTGTTGTCCTGGAACTCACTGACTTTTAATGTAGAAATAAACAAAGTTGAAAATTATTCAAAACAATGTTGTTAAGAAAATTTTTTAATCGTTTTAAAATGACGTTTAAAGATATTTTTGAAAAATATACGTTGTTATTGTGATTAAAAATATTAATATTTCTATTAATAGTAATAATATTACTACTACTATTACAAATAATAATAAAATAATAGTAACACTAATAATAACAATAACAATAATAACGCTAATAATGCTAATAATAATAATAATAATTTGTATTATTACTATTATTATTATTGATTCATTAAATTTATCTATAAATATAATACTATAAAAAAGCAAAACTTTATAATTGTATCATTATTTTTGTAGTTTTTTTTTACAAAAAAATATAAGAAACGATAAAATATTAAGTTTAATGTATTAAAATTATATTTTTATTAATTTTTTTAAAAGAAAATTATATATATATATATATATATATATATATATATATATATATATATATATATATATATATATATATATTGTTTATTGTATATTATTATAATAAAAATACCAGACAAATTAAAATATTAACAATTATAATAATCCACAATATTTTATCAAACGAAAAGCAATTATAAAAGAATAGACTCCATAACCTCCAGAGAAGTGTTTCTCATACCCAAGTAATCGTACGCTGGCGTCTTCTTTCTTTATATGGAAATGAACATGTGGTAGGTCATATGCATTGTGCCCTCTCCTGCTGTCTATCTAAACATAGATGAAACATCCATCTGATTCACATTCAGGCAGCAGCTGTGCATCTAATAATTAAGATTGATCAATGCAACGTAGATTACGCGAACATTTCAACAACAACCTTTCTCGCTAAGCACTACCATGCTAACTAAACACAAGCCGATCGGGACAGATTGGTCAAAATGTACCACACATTTCCAACATACTGAGGTGCAGAGATAAAAGAATGCACAGTTCTCCATGAGCGGGATAAAGCCCTCTTTAAAGGGGATTTGGCCTATCAGGAGCGTCTATATCTGGAAGCTGATACAGCCACAGAGATTGCAGATCATTTTTCATGTACAAATCTGCTTTGGCTCTAAAAGGCAGGCAGGCAGGAGAACAGCATCCAGGGGGAGGGGAGGATGATAGGGGCCAGTGTCCACCACCATCACCCCTCCTCACATCCACAGCTCCGCCTTGGGCCTTCCTTCCCAGTCGCTCGGCCAGCTGAGCAATCAGGTCAGTGGGCTCTTCCTGCATCCCCCGGTCAATTGTTCGCTCTCCACGCCTCGTATGCGGCCCGCAGCTGTGCTGAAATGATGTCATATCTGATCCTGAGGCAAGCGGAGGGGCTCGGTGTAAACACGGAGAGGGGGTGGAAGAGCTACGACCAGAGACAATGAGCCGGGTGAAGTTATGACAATGTTTCTGATGAGCTTCGCACTTCTTTGAGGAAACGGAAAAAAAAGATAACGTTCCAAACTTCATTTTGGCTATTTCCGGATTGAGCATCAGGTGGTCTGAGTACAAAAAGGTTTAGGAGTAGGGTTGTGCAATATTTATTGTGTATGATAATACTGTAACTGTTGTTTCAATGATGTTTTAGCTGGAATTAAGTATGTGACTCGCTTAGTAAAAGCAAAGGATTTAGTTTGTGAAGAAGCAGAAGTAGCCGAAGGTGGCGAGAGCGTCAAAGTAGCCCAAAGTCATACATCTTCAAAGGGAGCCAGCGCTGATAAGTGGTGAGGAGCGGCGCGTCTTCACCTGTGTGGGTGTTGAGGAGACTTGACATTAAGGCCTAATCCCAATTCCACCCCTTAGACCTACCCCTTACTCCTACCCCTCGTTTTGTGTGTTCACGCCAAGGGTTAGGGATGTCCCAATTCTCTTTAGCTTGAACAGCCCTTCAAAAGAAGATTTTTCAGGATGACACTCGAAACCAAGGGGTAAGAAAATTTCCCAGAATACACCTGCCACAATGGCAGTATTGCTGAACCCGGAAGTCAGGAGAACAACAAATTAGTAATTGTTGTCAATATCACAAACTTTTACAACAAACAAGCACATGTTTTAACATATTCATAAATGCGTTCGTGTTTTACCATAATGCTTTTTTTTAAAACGCAAAAAAAGCTACATTTCGGTATCTATAATCACTAATAATAACTCCTGTATATTAGTCCCACAACATTCTGACACTCGATGACACTTGAATACAATGTCAGAAAAGTCTAGAGGCTAAGAATGGGCTTTTTCCGGTGTCTGCTATAATGTTAATGCTGTTTTCGTGTGTTTGCATAGAAGAATATGGCCACTGTGTGGTACACAGTACAGATACAACCTTATTGCCACATTACATAGTTATGATAACATAATATATGCCTTCAATGATGTCTTGAAGATAAATACCAAAAAGTAGCACAACTGGAATAACTAAAGCAGTCACGATCGGAGATCTCATAGGAAGCATGAGATCGCGATGACGTGTGCATGTGCTGTAGTTCTGTCCCAATTCTTAGGGGTAAATTTTGAAGCCCTTCCCCTTAACCCTTGGTTGTAAGGGCTATGGCAAAATTAGAATTGGTATTGGGCCTAAGTCAATTTTATGGTGATGAGCTATGACGTAGTTTGGCGGCAAGTAATCGGAATGTAGAAATCCACCGCTTGAGAGGATTCCAGAGAACACAGTCCAGTGAACTTTGGTTCCAGCCACAGTTGTTCCCAATTTTTTGATTATCGTGGTTGCTGGTTTTCCAATTATTTACAATGTTTTCTTACAGGGAAAAAAAAAAAAAAACTTACTTATGAGTTACTGATGTGATGTTATAGATGTTTGTTTTTTTATGCTAGCTAACGACAGTACAAAACAGTATTGCTGCTTTAGAATATTTCAGACATATGGACACATTGGATAAGTGGAGCAAAGCCACAGCAACAACATGATACTTCTTAGTTAAATTTATTCGATAAAAGTGCAAAACATTTTCACAGTAGAAAGCACATTTTAATGCAGGAATGTAAGTGATTTGCTTATACTGTATGCTGCAATGGCTCCTTTAAATATGAAAATAATGCAGCGAATTTTGACGCTCTCGCTGGCTGAGCTTGAAAGATTAGCCACTGATTACGGCATATTCATCATATTCATCATATTTTTTGTTTTGTTTTGTTTTATGTGGCTTTATACAGTCAGTTGCCTTTTGGGATTATTTCCTACAGTTATCAGATGATATGGGATGCTGTGTGCACTTAATTGTGCTCACAAACCATTCACATGACCCCCGTTTCCCATGTGAGTAAAGTTATATACTTGTAAACCATCTCTATTAATGCATTTGTTTTATTTAAGATCATTTATCATTTATAATGTTCTTTAGAGTTGTAATGCACTGCAGAATCTGACAGATTGATTAGATGTGGACTGTAGAACAGTCATCTGAAGTGTTGTTATACAGTGTTATGATACATTTCATCAATAGTCTTCCATTTACTAACACAGACTATATCTGAAGTGTTTGGAAGTAACTCGCATTTTCCTCCTGGAGGAAAACATCATAAGAACAATACTTAGTGGCTCAATGTTTTACAGCAGTGTTTTTAAAAGACTAAACACTTTATTGGCCCTGTGTGCCTCAAGCTTAGACAGTCTCTAAAATGTGTGACTGCAGTTCTAAAAATGTTCAAATATATAAATAATAATAAATATAAATGTGTGTATGGAAAGCATCGTCAATGTACCATGATGCACTGAGATATCGGATTGAACCAAATTGAGGGCATGATAATCGTAACCGAATTGTGAGAGACCAGTCGGAATATTGGTATATGTCTACATACAATAGTGTACATGTCATCTACCAATAAGGACCAAAAATAAATCAAAATGAAGTCAGTTCTTTTTTTTTAATCAATAATAAAATGAATCAATCCTTAATATAGTGTCATATTAATTTATCCACAAAAGGCTATGATACTAGCACAAAAACACAGCCAGCACTATACTGATAGTGAGAAAACATGTATTTTTGGGTAATTTGACATAGCAGTACTTTAGAACAAATTAATAAATCATTGCATTGCTTGCAATAAATTTATTCTTACAATTATCTCTCTCCTTTAAAAAAAAAAAAAATAGGCCAATATTACTGGCACAGCCAATTCACTCTCTCAGAGGTCTGGTTATTGGGTTGGTGTGTGTATATCTGCAGCAGTGGGCCCATTGTGAAGCCATTATTTTCACTAAATCATTTCTCTAGGAGATAATCCAGGCATTAGCAATGCTTGGGAGCATTTAAACAAGCAGCAACCCGGCCATTTGTAGTCTGTCTCTCGTCGAACAACTAAGCGCATACAGAGACAATATTGTTGTAATGCAATATCCACAAACTCTCCGCCAGCGCATTCAGGAAAGCCACACTCCAATAACGCAAGTATAACAGAGCGGAAAATGTAAGTCAGCTCCCTCCACTCGCAGGGTGATTATGATGCTCTAAACAAATCAATCGCTGCTTCAGAACATGAGAGGATTCCTAAAGCACGCGGAAAACAGTTTGAGCATGTTTCGGTGCATGTGGATTTACAGTCCTGCTACAAAAAAAAAGAGGGAAAAAAAGAATCCAAATGCAGCAGCCTGCCTTTGGGAGGAAAGCGCAGATTCCTGGGCTTGTTCTGGATATTGTTTGGAAGTCCTCTGAGGAAAACGGGCAGCATGAATGAAGCAAAGCTGCTTTTCTGACACAGCAGTAGTGAGCATATAAACAAGCAGGTGATTTGATTAGGTGCGTAATCGAGTGAGTACAAGAGGCTGCACTGGTCCTACTCACACCAACACTTAACCAGCACACTGACAAGCTTCCTGTGCTCCTAATGAGAGGCTTTTGAACAGAGCGTGTACTTCAGATACACACACTTATACACATGCTACTGGGATTCTGAGAGGCTTTCTTTTGTATGCTTGTTGTTTTCCAAAGGTTCAAAACATCCATAAGATGTAGAGACTCTTTTATGACCCCTATGCAAGTGCTTTTGATACCAGAATTTAAGTTCAAAATATATAACATTTTTCTCCTTTTTTATAATTATTTTTATTTTTTTGTTACCAACAAAACGATGTTATTATGCTAGTGCATTAAATCTAGTAATAATATAATATAATATAATATAATATAACAACATAACATAACAAATTATTATTAAAATATTAAAGAGCCCCTATTATACATTAAAAAGGTCATATCTTGGTTTTGAGGGTCTCTAACAAGAGGCTGATATGCCATAGCAATTACAAATGGCAGAGAGGATGGCGAGTTCAGAAACGCATTTAAATCGGTAAAGGAAGAAGCACTCGTCCCGTTTTTTTTTGTGGTTTTGGACACAATATGTGAACAGTGCCATAAAGATTTAACCTGAGAGATACAGTGCAAGCCCTGATCTATAATAGATACGTGATTGCAAGCCGTGTGGAGCGATTACATATTACAACACACAATTAAACACATATTTTGCAAACTACAGAAAACGAGACAATTTTAATGACACGTACATCTTATGATCCGGAGGAAGAAGAAACTAGTCCTTATAGGTACTGATAAAGTTCTTGTCAAAATCTGAAACAGTCCTATAGATAATAGTCTTTGCTGCACCTTCCTTTAATAGCAAACAGCGGGCGAATCTCACGTTGCAGTGTCGATTATTGTATCAATCATCAAAAAAATGACAGGAACAAACACAGCACTAAGTACGGCCTTAAGTTGGCTATAGTGTGGTCTTGTAGTGAAATTTAAATTTAACCCTTTATTCCCCGCACCTGAATCTCCACCTGTCAGTGATCCCCCAAGCTCCGCTAGTGTCTGAAGGTAAAGGAGCGTTCATGTTTCACCGGATTTAGCACTTCATATTTAGTTATGTACCTAAATATGTTATGATATTAATAATTTAGTTATGTTATGTAATTTAATTATTTATTCCAGTGATTTTATAGATTCATTTTCAGCTTCATTACTCCATTCGTCATAGTCACTTAATGCTTCAGAAATCACTCTAATATAATTTATTGTTGTTGTTGTTGTTGTTGTTGTTATTATTATTATTTGAAACTACATACAATAAGTAATAAATAAATATTTAATAAATAAGTATTTAACAAGTTAACACTTTTTTACATTTAATAAATGCCACCTTGATGAACAAAATAATTTTTTTAAATCATAAAAAAAATGAATAATTAAAAAAAAAAACTGATCCCAAACCTTTGACTAATGTGTATAATGTGTGTGTGTGTATATAATGTGTGTGTACATACATATATATATATATACACATGTAACACAAATACAGCATTATCATGATTTCCTCATGTTGAAAGACAACCATAACTGAAAGTTGTCTAAGCGAAAAACACGTTAATCATTAATTCCTTTACTTTTACAGCACGTTCTTCAATATTTATCAGATTCCCAAAACAAACACAGAAATGCATCAAATGTAACACACCTCATCAGAGCAAACAAGGTGGTAGGAAGCAGTCCACAATAAAGCCATTATACTGTAAGCATGATCTACTTCTGCACCTGCTCTAAGCTCTACACACCCCTTTCATAAACAAGAGCTTCTCTTTTAGCACTTTACCTTGGAGCGCTATTGTGCCAAACGGTTTTGAACAAAACTTTCAATGATATCTGCCATCTTTCTGTCCCTGTTGAAATCCATTCACCCGGAAATCACTGAAGAGCCAATACACAAAGGTGCGATGATATGATAAACGCAAGAAAATGCTTTCTAAACTGGCAACTGTTCTATAATTTAGATGCGCGCGCAAGTTCAATTTGTCCAAGAAATTCAACGGAATCTCCAAACAATCTCCTCCGCAAATAGAGGAAGGAAATAAGCGGGGTTCTCCAGCTCAATAGGGCACGGAGGGCATACAGTAAACAGCGTGTTTCACCTCATTTCTCCAGGGCCCAGGGAAACTCAGCTAATGATGTAATGAAGTAAACAGCGATTTACATCTGCCGAGCCTGTGCCTACACGAGATGCCCTGGCAGAAGCGAATGAGATCATGTCTCGGCCTGCTCCAAGGACATGAATATTTACAGTTTGGACTGGAACAGGGCTGTAAATCACGAACAGGGCCAGAGGTGAACTACAGACGCATTACATGTCTTACGGTTGGAGGGTCAGTCAACAAAGTCTTTATTCAAGACGTTGATAGGTCACCGTGAGGATTGGGATTATTTGGACAGAAGCTACAAAAGGTAGCGAAACCACAAACTTCACTCTTCGGTGGCATAATAGTAACTGGTTTGGGTTCAAAACAAAAGTGTTTACATTATCAAGCTACTTTTTAACAGCTAGTGATGCAGCATGAGAAAACAATTGAATTTAAGCAACAATCAAATGCATTTTAATGAAATTTATTTGTTGGTGAAAGGACATCCAATCCATAAAGCATATGCCAAAGTAATAGGTGGTTAATTCCATTGTGGTGACGCTTGATAAATCAGGGACAAAGCTGAAAGTGAGCAAGTGACTTGTTCATTCAAAAGGTTCATCTAAGTGACTTAAGGAAATGTTTTCTCGAGTGAACCAATATGCTGTGGACACTGAAAGACTTATCAGAGGTAAATATAAAGCTTAAAAACAGAAACAAGTAAAGTTTGAAAGCTCTATTCACAGTGTAAACAGATTGAGTGATCACATAACACTTGAGATATTCATTCATTTGTATGTTGTTATATAACTAGTAGTAATGAGGAAAGATCATCACTTTGACTAGTTCTCTGTTGCCACTGAAACTGATGAGCCATATAAAAAAAGCATCAAAACAGCATTTATAACCTGAATTTCCAGATAAAATGGACAGGATATGAAAAAATGAACCTTGTTCTAATTAAAAGTATTCAAACAAAGCTTCTTGTGGGGTTTTACGATAAAATTAAATGAAATCAAAATAGTGATTTAGTAAAAGCTGTGATTGTCACACACATCTTGTCAGAGAAGCAAAACTCTGTGATCAGTCCCATGCAAAATGCAAATATGCCACAAAATAAGAGTGGATTTAACTGATTTAATTGATTCAATGTTACTAGTAATCACAAAACTACCAAATCATCTCACAAGAGGACTTGTATCAAACATTTAACTAAAGTTATGTAGTACATTAATAAATCCATATTATGAATGGCGGTATTTTTACATACTTTCAGATATAGCAGCAACACGGATCCATAGATCACTGAGAAGTGACACAAACAGTTGTCGAATTGCATCTATGATTTCAGAATTGTGCTAAATAAAGTGTCTACAACTATTGCCTCAGTAGTAGTAGTCAGTAACTAACTTGTCAGTTAACTAGGGCTTTATGTATTAACTGCTGCTCTATCCGAAAACAGGGGCTGGAAATTTAGTTGATTGCAGAGCCGACTTTATGTGCATGAAAAAAATTCCTTGCCCGATAGCAGGGGTGTTAAAGTCTATTCCTGGAGGGCCTAAGCCCTACAGAGTTTAGTTCCAGTCCTGCTTCAACACACCTATCTGTAGGTATCGAACAAGCCTAAAGCACTCAATTAGTTTGATCAGGTGTTTTTAATTAGGATTGGAACTAAACTGTGCAGAGCTCCGGCCCTCCAGAAACTGGCTTTGACACCTGTGTCCTATAGTTTTATAGTTACAGAACAGACTAACAGATGGATCTTTATATTTAACAACCGATACTGATGTATGAAAACAAAGATCTATACAACTAAAGTGCAATCAAACCAAATAACTACTTTTAGCTATGAATATGTGTACCCTTACCCAGCCCAGATTCTCTTTATGCCTAGATTTATCTCAAATCATGATTTATCGCAAATGAGATTGGCTGGACAGACCTGTGAGACTCCATCCAGAAAACTCAACCTCCTCTGATCTGTTTTTGCCCTCTAATGTTATTTGTCTCAGCTCTCTTCAATCCCCTTTGGATGGTCAATTCTAGTGCTCATCTGTCTGTACGAGCAAGGTTAAAAGTACACAAGAGGTGCCATGACAGGAGCTCGCAAAGACCGAACTTTAAGTCTGAGAAACCAAGCATGTTATTTATGAACCATTCGGCCATTGATTAAACTCACCTGAGCAAAGGGTGAAGCATGCAAGGTGTCCGTAACACTGATGGCAACGCCAGGAATTCATTTGTTGCTCAAATTGCTACAGCAGACTTTATTATACAGTTAACATGGTCACACCACTGTCACATCAACTTTGCCAGCAGGTTAACGACAAACAGAGACTGCACACAATGATAGTACACAATTGTTCTGTTTTTATGTTGTGCTACTTATGCAAATCAGGTAACAATGGCACAAGCACAACAAAATAAAATCTGTACTGAATGCGGTTTGAATGCTGGATTCCTCATCTTCTGCTTAGTTCTAGATAACATGACAGACTACAGTAATCTGGCACGCTTCACTCAGACTATCACTCAATCACAATCCAGATATTTGAAAAGTAAGTGCGTCCGCACATACTGTATAGTTATACAGCCAATTCCAATAGACGTCTACATATAATTAGTTTTGTTGTCACAATCAATAAAAAAAAAAAATCACATTTTTAGAGCTTACCAACTGTTGTGAGTAGTAATATTTAAGCATCGTTTAATATGCTAGGCAAATACAAAAAGCTTAAGTAAATAAACAATGTGCTATCTAGACTGCAAAAATCCCAACCAATATTTCTCAAATTTTATAGTTCCCCCCAAAATGATTTTGTTACAAATTTGTATGACTTACTCCCCTTTTAGAAGATAAAATATGATATCTAAAAACATATAGGGTTCAACCTAAACTATGATCAATTTTTTTCAAATGTATGGACAAATGTAAATAATTCACACTGTGTTTCTCAGACAAAAGAAAACTTGGTAAAACTAGACTGCGGGAATAAAACAATGTAATACAGTAGTAAATGTATGCACAGGTTCTTGGCATTAATGGTTCCACAAAGAATCTTTCATATCAATACTATTACTATATTTGATAGCTAGTATTATACTTTCATATCAATAACTTTTCTAGTGTACTAAGGTAATTCTCTTTTTCCACCTGGGAACACTCATCCTGAGGCCCTCAGGGACTATGCAGCGACAGTGACATGATCTAAGACCAGCGTTGAGATGATCTCAAGGTTTCCATAATCCTGGACCAAGCCATATCCTGAGCAGCTGCTGTGGTGGTCATGGAGGAGTGGAGAGCATGAGACTGATTCCTGTGATGCTCCAGGGACAGACGAGTCTCACTGACGTCCAGCTTCTCCAGCGCCTAAACTGCAGCTCTGCACAACATGTTTGGCCATAGGAGAAATGGTTGTGCCCAACTGAGCCTGGTTTCTCTGTTTTTTTTTGTTGTTTTTGTTTAATCCTTCACTTTCGAGAATTGTTTAAGTTTTTTCCTCGCCGCTGTCGCCACTGGCTTGCATGGTTCAGGACCTGTAGAGCTGCGCATTGAAGGATTTGCTCTTTATTGTTTGGACTCTCAATAGTGATTATTAAACCACACTAAACTGAGCTAAACTGAACAGAACTTAAATGTGAAGCTGCTTTGACACAATCTTCATTGTAAAAGCGCTCTAGAAATAAAGGTGAATTGAACTGAAAAAAAAATGGAATTTAGTGGATTCACATTTCTTTGTACTAAAAGCTGATTTATACTTCTGTGTCGAGTGAATGCATATGGTCGAACGCAGAGTCGCATTCCCCTCACTGTGGCTGACACCAACGTACACATCTTAAAAAATTTAACTGCAAGTCGCGCAACATGTAGCACAAGCTCTGTGATTGGTCGGCTTGGTGGTAACAAGTGTGAGTGGAGCCGAGAGCCACACAAACCCGTTCGAGCGAGTGTTTACAAGTGTCGAGTCCCATGAAGGAGCTCCAGTTGGAAACATTTGTGTTTACTTTATGATTAAAGTTGTTTCACGTCTGCCGGTTGCCGCTTCAGAATGAGCAAATTTATCTACTTTTACATTATGGTATGATTCAGAAAAATAAAACACCTGTGACGAAACAACACAGAGGAACATAAAATCCCCCTGCCAGCTAGTGTTTCAGAGGCACTCAGAAGTATAAATGCACAACTACATGCAAGGCAATCACCGTGGGTCACACTGATCACACAACGCAGAAGTATAAACCAGCCTCAAGACAAAATTAGTTCTTTTAGGAACTGTTCACTAAAAGGATCTTTGGAGAACCATAAATAACTATTATTATACTTAATTGTGAAAAAAACTTTTTGAAAATTATTTTTTAAATGGTGTAATTTTATTATTTCCACCAGTTGTGACAATCAAAACCGGGGAGAGGCCGCATAAACTGTTTTGATTGCATATTTTGTACATCTAAAAATGTAAAACAATCTGATACATGGTTGAAAAGAGATTAAATGTTTGTGTTGCTTTTATTTATATGCATCTGGCATCCCCCACAGGAGATTTTTGATTCCAAACTGGTGAGATAGGTAATCCTTAACAGAACATTGAATGCCAGGAAGTGATCAAATATAAATACTTACGTATGAATGTAAACAAGAGTGTATCTGGTGACTTTTTTTGTTTTTTTAAATTGTCATTTGAAAGTGTTTTGTTCTGTTTTGATGAACAAATTAATAACAAAAACAACAACAACAAAAATCATCAAAATGTTAGTATAGTTCGCTGGTGTTACTCGTGAGCAGACAAAGGTTACATTTAAAGTCTTTCTGCTCTGTCTCTTTCAGCTACTGTACAGGAGAGCAGAAAGCGGTAAAAGTAATCATTGTAATTATGAAGCCTGCATGTCAAACATGTGACTTACCATGAAATCACTCTGATGATAGCAAAAATAACCCTGACCGCACAGTCAAACTAAGCGATCTTTTGAATCATTGTTAAACAAACATCCTGATGGACAACCTGCTAGCTCTCCGAATCCATGCATGCACACAGATTTGTGGCTTTGTGGTATGATACGGAAATTTATTCCTGAGCAAATGCTGAAAGGCTGCCACGTTTTAATATTAGATCAAAATTAAAACATGATTACAGTTGGATGTTTTTCTGGCGGAAGAAAATAAAATCTCAAGGACTTCATAAAGATGTCTTTGATGCTCTTGGTCAAATGGCCAGTGTTCGGTAAGCAGTCTCAGCTTTGCTTCTGACAGTTGAGGATTGGAGCTATTTTAAGGAGACCCCAGTGCCTTTGGCAGGTCCACCACACGCCAGTGTACAGCGGCTTCTATTGAGCTGAAGAATGGCTCCATTATTCCCCCACAAACACATATACTTTCACAGAGGTCCACCCACTTCTGACCTGCTCTCACTGAAACCCACCACTATCGGAAATACCCCCGTTTTTGTGAAGGTGGGAGCAAAACAGAACAGAATGAAACACTGAATAACTGCAACGAAGGTTGAAGACAGACCGTTTTAATAAAATTAATCTTTTATCTTAGCCTTCAAGAGCATTATGTGAGGCTTTTATAATGCATGCAGCAATTAATTAGCCATGGAATTATTTGATTGTTGTATATACACTGATTTCTTGTCCTTGTGTCTAATTAAATAACTAAACGATTCATAATCTGTCAGTTCAATAAAATAATTGCCTGTCACATATCAAAGCAGATGGTAAGGTTCCATACAGTCCTTGTGTAAATAAAACTTGCATTTACTGAATGGTGTATTAATATTAGAATAGTTGTTAAATACATGTTAATCAAAAACATTTTATTCTTTGAAGTAATTTAATGTACATAAGGCAGAGCAAATTGTCTACTTCACTGTTTCTGTTTCTTATCTATTGGGGAAATTAAATTCCTTAGTGGCCGATCACACCGAATGTGCTGTTATGTTCCAAAACGCAAGGCGCACCACACAGCCTTTTTGTTGACAAGAAAAGAAAAAGCACTTTTGTTATGACACTAGGCAATGACTGAATCAGCTGCGTATTGTGCAAGAGCACTGCTGTCGATATTGTAATAATTGTAATATTTCATAATATTGTGATATTCAAGATTTATAAAGTCATACAGCTCTGTATAACTTTAAAAAAATGCTGCATCCCAATTCACATACCATCCGTCCTTAATAGAATATGATAATAGAATTAGTATGTCCCAAATCGCAGTGTGTTGAAAAAAAGTATGCCAAAGGTTCCCGGATGGTTTACTAATTCTGGTAAAATGACTGTTAATTAATATCTTGTTAATTAATATCTAAGTGGAAAATATTTAAATATTATATAAATGTTAAATGTTACATTTAATTTGCAACAACAATACTGAACTTTTATAAACATGTGTTTGGACAATAACGTCTGAATGAATAAATATCCATAGACCTGAGGAGATTTCTCTGAATGAAAGCCTTATAAATGGCATATTATCCTGCTGCTGCTTCTCCAATAAGGTAGGAAATTAAATATGAAGGAAATGTGGATGATGTGTGGATGATTGACAGGGCTCATGACTAAGCAACACAATGATTTGTTAACGAGCAAGTAGTATGTCCCAAAGCTTGCATACTCTTCTGTTACACACTCAAAAATACATACTTTTCCTTCACAAAAAAGTACATACCTTTAGGGCGTAGTATAAGTATGCGAATTAGGACACAGCAAAACATAGCGTCACCTCAACAAAAACCCCGCCTCTGCTTTCATTTGATTGGAGAATGAAAAAGACACGGTAGATGTAATACGCTTTTGCTGCACAGAGCTGATCTTTTTTCAACTGCGAGCGGACGCAAAAGCAAAAACGTGAGACACAGCAGGTGGTTAAAACGTGAGTCGCACAGAGCACGCAAAAACGCTCTCGGCCATTAGTAAACCATTCAAAAGATGTGCCTTTCAACGGTAAAGCAGGTTTGGTGTGATAGGCCTCCTAGGCATTCAGATTACTAGATACATTTACGTGAAAATGAATAATCATGCTTATTCTAACCTGAACTTAAAAATATAAAAGAAAATAAATAAAAGAAAAGCGATTTGATAAATCTGATTATGTATTGTTATTTATTTAGCTGACTTAAGGGTAAAACTTAATAGTGATAATGGTCACGTATAAAGAAATTTTAAATGACAGAGAATTCAATTTTGTAGCCCCATTGAGAATAAAAATAATCTTAATTTGCTAAAATAATATTCTTTCTTTGAAATGTGTCTTATTTATTTGTAAATGACCTGTTGTCAATTCTGACTGATAACTTCATTATTTGTGTACCATCATTTAAAATTGAACATCACATGTAATATATAGGGTGGATAAAATGTATATTACACTTGTTTCTTGGTTATTTTATTATTGTTATAGTTGTCAAAAGTGAAAGACATTTATAATTTTACAACATATATCTATTTTTAAAAAATGTTATTTTATTTATTAAAAAGTCTTTCCACAAGATGGTTTATTATAAGAAACAATATAAGAAGAATAAATCTAAAATATATTTGAAGGATCATGCGAAACTGAAAAGACAAGTAATTAATAGCAGCTGAATTACTTTTGATATATACAATTAAAGTCAGAATTATTAGCCCACTGTTTATTTCCCCCCCAATTTCTGTTTAACGGAGAGAAAAAAAAATCAACACATTTCTAAACATAATAGTTTTAATAATTCAAATTCTAAAAACCGGTTTGTTTTATCTTTCCCATGATGACAGCAAATAATATATTACTAGATATTTTTCGAGAGACTTCCATACAGCTTAAAGTGACATTTAAAGGCTTAACTAGGTTATTTAGGTTAACTAGGCAGGTTAGGGTAATTAGGCAAATTTCTGCATGACGATGGTTTGTTTGAAAGAAATAGTTTGATCGAAAAAAAATAGCTTCAAGAGGCTAAGAATTGACCTTAAAATGGCTTTTTAAAAAATTAAAAACAGCTTTTATTCAAGCTGAAAAAAAACAAATAAGACTTTCTCCAGAAGAAAAAAATATTATTAAACATACTGTGAAAATGTTCTTGCTCTGTTAAACATCTTTCAGAAATATTTAAAAAAGAAAAAAAATTGAATAATTCTGACTTCAACTGTATCTATAAAACTATAATATAATATTTTCTAAAATTACTAATTATACTGTTGTTTATTCAAATAAAATCAATCTTGGTGATTAATAGAGATTATGAGAGAATAAATACATATCCCAAAACAATCAACAGCAGTGTATAAAATAAGCACAATTAAGAAGTGCACAAAATCAGCCTATGAACCATATGGTAGCATTTCAAAATCCTCTACATTATTTGTTTTCCATCATTCTGCCACACAGCCAAACACCAACCCATCCATAAATATACAGCCTACTCTGAGTGTTTATGTGAGTTTGTGTTTGTGTACATGCATGTGTATGTGTGTGTGTGCGAGCGTCAGGAAATACCAGGCCAAGCATTCCATCTCGTCAGCACCTCTGGCGCTCATGTGACTGGAGATACACAGCCCAGATTGTGTGTGCAAGTTTGCTCAAGAAGCATGATAAGAAAATTTAGTAAAAGTGAAGGAAAGGGAGGGCTAAAGGAAGGATAATCTGATATGCATGACTTGTGGTTTCTCCCAGCGCCTCTCTTTTCTTTGCCCTGGCAGAAAAGGCAGCAGGCATCCATAATTTACAGGCTTCTTCTTACTCTCTCTCCCTCTTCTTCTGGCAATCTGGCCTCTGTGGCTCCGCCCCCATTCCAAACTCATTTGCATAATGTAGATGCCACCCCAAAAAAAACACATTTTCACCTTCGAGCTATTTTACGTCTCATCAGCACACAAGAACGGGCAGATTTTAAAGCCTCGAGATGAAATACTGCTTCATGCCACATCCCCGACTGCCTGCTTTTTTCCCCCAAAGAATTTCACATCTCCGTAATTGTGCCTGCCTTTAATAATCATGTAAAAAAAAAAACTGACACTGACGTCGTAAGAGAGAACAACAAAGCAGCGAGTGATTTGAGAGGCCCCGCTGCTAATTATGACTCATGTTATACACGGCATTCTGTTGCCGCTCAGAAACACTAAATAAATTCGTCGTTTGACTGTGCTCAAGAAATATGAGCGTCTGACATGACAGCGTGCGTGCTTTCCCCTTTTTAGCACCAATTACGCCATTGGAGTTAATTCTGGAAAGTTGTTTTGAAGATAACGCCATGCGAGCGGTACATGTGTGTGCAAATCGGCGATTAGGTGAACAATCATTAGCAGAAACGAGCGGAGAAGGATCATCAGTCAAAAGCTCTTACCGGAGGATGCAGGAGATCTCTTTGTTCAGTGTTTGGCAAATTCACTCACATATCCTCATCAATCATAGAAGTGATCTGGAATGTAAATAAAAAACAACGTTGTATTAATTCTTTGCCAAATTGAATGATGTGCACGGTTACATATGTTCTTTTCAGTATTCATAATTGACCTTCCGTGCTTGATAATGTCACACTGCTAAATAAAGGCAGCTCACGGATAGACTTATTCTGCACTGGGGATCATGTACCATTATGATCTGTGGCATTTAGAAGCTGGTATGAGGGGCAATATTAAAACCAACCTTTAATTAACGTATGTAAAATAGCATACCCAACTAATCTGACACAGAGTCAAGCATACTGATCATCAAAAATGTCAAACGGTAGAAGGCGGTTTTCAATCTAACCAACTAATTTCCTGAAATAAGTGAATTATTGTGAAGATACTTCATTGAAAAGTGAGTTAGAACTTAGGAATACAGCAAGAAAAAGGCACTTGAACATTTGCAGGGGTTTAGC
Organism: Danio rerio; assembly: GCF_052040795.2. NCBI lineage: Eukaryota > Metazoa > Chordata > Actinopteri > Cypriniformes > Danionidae > Danio > Danio rerio. Next base: position 32,974,932 of record NC_141033.1, on the reverse strand, counting down.
ATTCTGTATGGGGTTTTGAAGATCATTCCACCAGCTAGGAACAGTGAATGAGAAGGTTCTGGAAATTGATGGATTTGTAGTAGAGTGAGGAGAACTAATACATTACTATAATGTTTATAAATCATTTTAAGAAGGAATAGCTCACCCAAAAATGAAAACTCTATAATCATTTACTCACTCTAAACTAGGCATGGGCCGGTACAAGATTCTGACAGTATGATAACCTTGGATAAACATCACTGTTTCGCGGTATTGTGATTACTGCTTTAAAATAGATTTTTTCGATGTCTGCGTAAAATACGAAAACTATTTCCCTTTTGGAGCAGTAAACATATCAGGCTAAATAATTAAAATTAATTATTGACTTCTGCTGTCTTCATTAGTCACAACAACACAGATTTGTTTACCATTAAAAACTGCATCTTTGGAAATCTTTTCAGCTGGAGATACTGTCGTAAAAAACGACAATAAATAAATAAATAAATAGTCCACATACCTTAGGAACAGTATTGCAGAAAATTTGGTGATCGTAAAACCTTGACTTTTCCAAACCGCTGTATACCTTGAAAGCGGTTATCATTCCATGCCTACTCTAAACTTGTTGAAAAGCTATCCGAGTTTCTTTCTAAAAAGAAAGGCACTTATTGACTTTAACAATATTTTTTATTCCTACTATGGAGATCAACGGGTTACAGCAACAAGCATTCTTCAAAATATCTTAAAGTTGTGATCAACAGAAACTCATGAAGGCTTGGATCCATGTGAGGAAGAAAAAATGATGAGGTAAATGTTTATTCAGGGGTGAATTATCCCTTTAAAATAATTTTAGGTTGCATTTACATTACAACGTTCAAGTGTCCCAATTCTGATTCTTTCTTTCCATGTGGCAGAGATATGACATGAACTATGAATGTGTAAGCAAGAAAACAGATTGAGATGTTCTCCAATCAATCTCAGGTCTCAAAATATTCAAATACTGTGAATAATGGCATTTCCCTTGCTTTTTGGTCAAAGCTAATTTGAAAAGCAAATTAGTATATTACCGAATGATTTCTAAATGATCATGTACTGCAGTAATGATGCAAACATCAGTTTTGAAGTCACAGGAATATATTGCATTTTAAAACATATTTAAATAGAAAAATACTGCAGAATTTGACTGTTTTTGCTGTACTTTAGATCACTGAAATGAAGGCTTGGTAAGCAGAAGAAAATCAATCAAAATCTTACTGTTCTAAAACTTAGTGTACAATTGAGGTCAGAATTTTTTTGCCCCTTGAATGAATTTCTGTTTAACGGAGAGGAGATTTTCAACACATTTTCTAAACATAATAGTTTTAATCAGTTCTAATAACTGATTTATTTTATCTTTGCCATGATGACAGTGAATAAAAGTTTGACTAAATATTTTTCAAGACACTTCTATGCAGCTCAAAGTGACATTAACTAGGTTAATTAGGTTAACTACAGTAGACAGGTTAGAGTAATTAGGCAAGTTATTGTATAAGGATGGTTAGTTCTGTAGACTTTTAAAAAAAAACATATAGCTTTAAGGGGCTATATTTTGACCTTAAAATGTCTTTTGAAAAATTAAAAACTGCTTTTATTCTAGCTGAAATAAAACAAAAAAGACTTTCTCCAGAAGAGAAAATATTATCAGACATACTATGAAAATGTCCTTTCTGTTAAACATCATTTAGGAAATATTATTAAAAAAAAGAAGAAAAAAATCAAAGGGGATCTTCAACTGTAAATGGATCAAGAAGAATTCAGCATCAGGACATACATTGCAAATCTAGGCCAAAATATTTATTTGTCTTTATAATATTTTAGTTTAGACAACACAAGTTATGTTAAAGAATAAACCACACTGTGAGAAATGTAACAACATACATCTTGTGCATTTGGAAGTGATATTTTTTTCTTCAAACTTTAAATCCCTGTTTTAAAAAAAGGATTATTCTGCCTAAAGAACAGGCATGGTATTAACAAATGAAAACTTTGAAGCTTTGGTAGCACTTTATTTTGATGATCCATTTTAGTATTAGTAGACTGTCTGCTTGATATCTGCTGATATTGCTCCTTCAACGAACATTTAACTGACTATAAGTAACTTTGCAAGTGCATGTCAACTTACACTAACCTCAACCCCAGCCGAACAGTCTACTTAATCTAATGAGAACTAGTTGGCATGTAGATGCAATGTAACTTCAATTCAGCAAAAGGAGCATCAAAATAAAGTGTGACCAAAGCTTTTTTAGCACTTGTGCAGCAAGATAAGCTGAAAAATAAATAGTTAACATCCCAATTTCCAACTATTTAACCCTCAGCCAGTGTTCAAGGGTCTGGTGGACCTGCAGCATGTTTGCATTTTTAAATAAAAATCTCCAACTACAAAAAGTGAAGTGTCAAAAGCCAGTGCTCAAAGAAATTCCAGGATTTCCCACTTGTATGTACCACATGTGCACTCTTCTCGTAAATACGACAATTCTGGCATAGCTTGAGGGCAGCAAAAATCAGTTCATATAAAACTTTGTCTTTGTTTATTGGTCCCATCAGTTTCTACAGCTTCACCATCAGTATGCTGTCACACAACTGTCACTGAGCCAGAATGAATGGGCTTATAATACAAAAGAGGAAAAGTGACAAACTGTCGGATTCTCTGCCCTCTGCATACAACTGGAGTCCAGGCTCTATTAGGTTTGTTTATTACTTCATTTCCTGCAATCAACCCTAGCGGACCCCCATAGCTGTGATTTCATTTGAATATTTGAAGTCAGCTTTTGTAAAAGCAAAACTACTGACTTTCTAATGAGATCATGCTTTGACTATTAATAGACTTCTTTATTTTGACTCTATTAATAATAACCACATACTAACCTTTTTATCTACTACTGGAATATTGTAATGGTGTCAGGTCATAGTGAATGCAGATCCCAGAAAGATGATCATGAAAATAATAATAACTCCAACCTCATAGTGTGCTAACAAATTACTCTCAAATCTGGTTGTCTGCTATAACCCTCTCATTTATTTTCTTATGTCTGATTCAAATTAAACCGGACAGATCCTTTTAATTAGCAAAACACTCTACGGTATTTACATTAAGCTTTTGAGAAGAGGGAACATGTGAAGTGCACATTAACGTTTTGCTCTGAACATCCAGCAGTGTTATTCTGGACACGAGGCCCAAGGACTAACTGAAATAAGGTTTAGACATGAGGATGTTATAGGTTATTCCTTGAGGACTTCAGCTGCTCCAGATTTCCATAGGCTGCCAGCATTTTAATTTGTACAATTAGGTTGTCGAAACCAATAGTTTATAAAACATTCAGTATCACAATTAAACAAATATAAAAATAACAATAAATAAATATATTTACACTATATAAATAAATAAACAAAACAAATAAATCCACTAAACAAACAAATAAATAAATGTATACATATTATCAGACAAAACTGCATGAATTTTTTTTAGGTTTTCAATGTATAAATGTATTAAATTATATAAATATAATATAATAAAATATAATATTTGTATTGTAAAATAAAAGTTTTAATTTATAATAATTATGTAATTTATATAATGTTCACACTTGAATAGTTTTTCATGATGGGCATGAACAAATAGACAAATAATAATAATAATAATAATAATAATAATAATAATAATAATAATAATAATAATAATAATAATAATAAATTCACTAAATAAATAAACAAATACATTCATAAATATATAAATAAACAAATAAATTCACTAAATAAATAAATAAATATTTAAATATTATTAGACAAAATGCATTTAAAAAGTTTTAAGTTTTAAATTTATAAATGTATAAAATTGATAATTTATTTTACATTTTAATACATGTATTATTAATATTTTTATTTTAAAATAAAAATTTTAATTTATATAACAATTATGTAATTTATATAATTTTCACCCTTGCATAAACTTTTATGATGGGCATAAACAAATATACAAATTTTAATAATAAATAAATAAATAAATAAATCTAATAAATTCACTAAATAAATGAAATAAATAAATATATACATATTATCAGAAAATAAAATTCAAGAAGATTTTTAAAGTTTTCAATACATAAATGTATTAAATGTATTAAATTACATAAATACTTTTAGATAAAAAAAAATGAAAAATATTTAATTAACATTTTTAACATGTATTATTCATATTTTTATTTTAAATTAAATTTTAAATTTATATAATAATTGTGTAATTTATATAATTTTTACCCTTTAATAATTTTCCATGATGGGCATAAAAAATATAAATAATAATAATAAATTCACTAAATAAAAAAGTTTTTAGTTTTTAATAAATAAATAAATATATTAAATTATATTAATATTTTTTACTAAAAAATAATGGATAATAATTTAATTTACTTTTTTTTATACACGTATTATTAATATTTTTATCCTAAAATAAAAATTTGACTTTATATAAAAACTGTGTAATTTATATAATTTTTATCCTTGGATAAACTTTCATGATGGGCATAAACAAATATTCAAATAATAATAATTAATTCATTAAATAAATAAATACATTGACTAAATAAACAAACAAATAAATAAATATATACATAATATTAGACAAAAATGCATTCAAAAAGTTTTACATTTTCAATATAAAAATGTATACAATTATGTAAATACTTTTTAATAAGGACAAATAAAAGGATAATAATTTTATTTTAATTTTAATACATGTATTATTAATATTTTTATTCTAAAATAAAAGTTAATTTCTATAATTATGTAGTTTTAAAATGTTTAATATGTTTAATAATTATAAAAGATGTATAATATATTGTAAAATAAAATTTTAAGAATATTGATACCTTTTAGCTGATACAGCATTTATATAATATAAAAATAAATAACCTTTAAGAAATATCACTAAAAGATCTTTATTTTTAAACCATGTATAAACACGAAGCCTTCTTATCACAGCCAGTATCATTTATTTACTTATAAAGAAAATATGACCTTCAGGCTGGATGACTGATCTGGAGTCACTCAGCGTGAGAGAAACCCATGAGATGGACTGATACTAACAAAAAAGGAAAGACACAGTCGGGATACAGAAGGCCGAAACAGCAAAGGCTTGATTATCCACACTTTCACGGTCACAGAGCACAAACTGAGAGTCGTCTATAGTCGACCTCCTCCGGTTCTTGGACTGCAGTGTCGCTCAGATGGGCTGCTGGATTGGGGTGTATTGTCTGTGCTCCACACTCATTAGCTGAGTCAAGGAGGGACTTACTGGGGTGTTTAGCTCGGCCGGTTTGTGTGGCAGCTCAACAAGCTCTCCCAGCTGGAGGACGACTCTCACATCACAGCTGCACACTTACAATTAGTGCAGGTGCAGCCGAGGAGAGACCAGGCACAACACAGACAAACACAAAAAAAGATAGAAAACACACACCGGCAGAGGTGATGCGCACCAGTGAGGAGTGCTGGTATATGCAGAACAAAGCACTGATGACTAAAAATCAGCTCATTGCAAAAAAATAAATAATAAATAAATAAAAATAAATAAAAAAACAAACAGGGAATGAATCCATAGCTGACAAAATGATAACGATTAATTAAATGGTAATGATTTACTAATGCCTATTAAACGTTTGGTATGAGAACATGCAATAAGATTAGTGTTTGACCAGGACAGAGCCACTTCGAGTGAGTAGTTTAACCACTTTCTAAAGTTTATTAATCCAAGTCATTTCTTCCATAGGCGACTGAATCCAAAGTTCTACACCGATCATAAGAACGAGCACACTTCTGCATTTTAGAATGAGGTCAATAGCACTGCCACTCAATACTGTTCACCTACTGTCAATTAATGTGGTTAGTTGATTGACTTGTGCTTTTTAATCAGTATATTTAGTTTATTCCATTCAATAAAAAATAAACACATTGTAATAATCATTTATTTTATTAAATAATGTAAAGCATTTTTAATATAAAGTGCAGTTTTTTGGCCAAAAAGATAGCAAATTTTTGGTTTCAGCCCAAAATTTTTTATTTCAGTTGAATCACTCTAAAAGCAACTTGTTGTTATAAAAAAAAATCTAATTGGTTACTGTTAGGGTACTAAAGTAAGAGAAGTGTTCATGACTCACTGAATCATTCAAGAAATTTGTTCCTGTATTTGTTCCATTAATGAAGCAAGTAAAGTCTTTGGTTGCATTTCAGTACATTATTTAAACTACACAAGGGTTTACTACTGGTAAGACATCTCAATGGGTTTAAATGAATTGCCCTAAACTATTGAGCACTTGGAAACTACACTGCTGTGACATCGCAATCGCATTGCATTCTGGTACATAAAGGTGAAGTGAACATATAAAGCCAACTCGCTCCCTTAGTCAAAATTGAGGGATCAAGTGTATGTCCATGTAAGCTTTTTTCGTTCACTTGATAAAATGGAACGCACTTTAAAACGGCACAGGGCATTCCCTCAAGTGGAGGTGCTTAGGGATGTTTGCGTGTCTAAAAGTGGAGCCTATGTAAAGTAACTGAATGAATCAAGACATTACATCAAAATGCTGATTCATTCAGTAAAGAATAAAGTCCTCACTAGTGATTCTTTGAAATATTCATTCAAAAGACTTCTATAATAAATTCAGATTAATTACATATTTATTGTTAAATGATAGACAGCAACAACTACAATATTTTTCAACCTAGGCAAATTTTTGATATGTACACCTGTATACATTTCTTGACAGTGTGAAATACATTCCTAGGAGCTTGGTTTTTTGTACACTTTTGTAAATCTCAAATTTCACTCCAGAGCGCTATTCGTGCCTGCTATTCTTGCATAAATCCACTAGAGTCTGCTGTTGACTGACTGACTGACCAATCGGCTGTGCTAACAAAAGCCCTGATTGACCCCATCACCCCTTCTCTAGACCCAACCGACAATGTTTTCAAAACAATAGAGAAAAAGTAAAGCCCTTGCGGCCGCCTTATTTTTACCACGTTTTCAACTCTCAGCACGTTCTCACCCTGTTGCTTACTTGGTTATTTTATTTTTTGCTTTTTGTTTTACCTGCTCTCTGGAACCATTCCTCCGACGTATGTGGTGAGCTACTGGACAAACTGGTAAAAGCAGAAAAGTGGTGAACTACTAGCGTGAACAAAAACAGAAGCTGTCGGCAGCATCATACCACCCCGCAGCGTTAGTTTTAAAAACCAAATGCAGCCCTACGTAGCTCTGGCTACATAACCCATGCTCTCCAGAAACGTATACGGGGTTACATTTTCACAATGAGCCTGTGTTATTTTTTTAAAACCAGAACCTTTCGGAGTCATGGGAGAATTATGATACTCACAATCCTGCAGATCTAATTCATGGTTTTCAATTGAGTGTTTTCTCAAAAGCAAATCA